>NC_135429.1:19762569-19782569 GCF_051991245.1 Festucalex cinctus | reverse complement strand
CCGGATCGCTGTCGAACGACCTCAAGACTCTGCTGGACAAGTACTACAATTCTAAATAGAGACACACGATGGGGAATATCTTCAGAAAATTGTTGTTTCGATATTACGGTTTGTGTAATTGGGCGGACATTCTGGAGAGAACCATTCTACATACTTCTGACCGAGACGGACGAATTGACAAAATGTTGTTGATTATGCAAAAAGTCAGATCATTGTCTCATTCGCTATTTCATGTATCTTGGGATTGTTTCGTCAGACGTGTTGTGAACGAGAGTCATTTGGGTTTGGCCAATACAATTAAAGCCGTTCTGGATGCATGGTGTGATGACGTGGGTGTAGGTCACCTGGTAACAATTTTGACTCTGTTTGTTGATTCTGCAAAATACTGTCTAGAAAATAACTACCCTTTAGACTTACCTGTTGAATTAAAAGAATTTCAAACCGTCGTTGAATTAAAAGTTAGTCCCTATGTCTTATCCCGAGTCCTTGAGTATATTAATTCTTAGTATTGCCTTTTAGCATTATGCATGTAATCATTTTTACTATTGTGTATGATTATACTATGGAAATCATGTAATAAACCAAAAAAAAACAAAAGAAGTCATGTCTGTGTGAATTTATCAATAAATAATCGTTGCATATATCATTTAAATTCATTTTCTGATGATGATGGCTGAGAGGAAGTGTATGGAGAAGCTTTACTACGATGCCTCACACCCGGCCAGTTTTGGTGGTGTAGAGCGTTTACACTTAGGTGTACAGGATGTTACGGGTAAAAAAGTAAATCGTGATCGAGTCAGGGGTTTCTTAATCGAGCAAGATGCCTACACCTTACACAAACCCGCTAGAATCAATTTCCCATTAAACAGGGTTTTTGTCCCAAGGGCGCTGAATCAATTTCAGGCAGACCTCTGCGATATGCAGGCCCTGGCTGGCGTCAACGATGGATTTAAATATTTACTGACCGTCATCGATGTTTTTTCAAAAAAAGCCTACGTACGCATTTTGAAGGATAAGACGGCTCCGCAGGTAGTTAAAGCTTTTGAATCTGTTTTGTCTGAGAGTGGGACGCCTCGAAAAATACAGACCGACGCGGGTAAAGAATTTTTTAACAGACATTTTCAGAACCTGATGAAAAAACACAACATTGTTCATTTTGCTACTGCCAGTGATCTGAAAGCCCAGGTTGTTGAAAGGTTTAATAGAACTTTAAAAACTAGAATGTGGAGATATT
The DNA here is from genome assembly GCF_051991245.1 of Festucalex cinctus. Classification (NCBI taxonomy): domain Eukaryota; kingdom Metazoa; phylum Chordata; class Actinopteri; order Syngnathiformes; family Syngnathidae; genus Festucalex; species Festucalex cinctus. Next base: position 19,781,335 of record NC_135429.1, on the reverse strand, counting down.
TTACGGCCAGAAACACACGCAGGTATATCGACGTCGTACAAGATTTAGTAAGTAGTTATAACGAAAGCTACCATAAAAGTATAAAAATGAAGCCCAATCAAGTTACTGACGGAAATACTCAACAGGTTTTCCAGAATCTATACGGTAATATGCCGATAGAGCAAAGTGGAAATTAAAAATGCGTTTTAAAACAGGAGATGTGGTGAGGATATCTAAATTAAGAGGAGTGTTTGATAAAAAATACGAGCAGAGCTTTACGGACGAATTGTTTACCATATCTGAATGTCTTCCTCGTTTTCCACCCGTCTACAAACTGAAAGATTATGACGGGGATGTCATAGAAGGATCGTTTTACGAAGGTGAATTACAGAAGGTGAGCGTATCAAAAGACCACACATTCCATATTGAGAAAATCCTTAAAAGGCGCACGATGAGGGGGCAGAGACAATTCCTCGTTCGTTGGAAGGGATGGCCCTCGAAATTCGATAGCTGGGTCCCCGCTTCTCAGATTGTAGACGTTTAAAAAAGAGTTTCAAATACAACTTGTATCAGAAGCCGGCATGGATCCCTTACACGATGGAGGATTCTACGTTACTCTACCTTCTAACGCTAGTATGGATGTGTATACGGACAACACAATCTCACAGTTCAGAGTGAATTTGGCCCAACACATTGATCTCGAAGGAAGTTGGGAGGTGGCCCTGACTGAGATTTCATACCCTCGTAGTTGGATAAACGTACCCGAAAACCAGACTACTTTCTATATAAAAGATATGACGCTTTCCAAAGCTAAGGATGCAAAGAACTCCGAGACAGCTAGGGGGTCTGATAAAAACGAATTTGTAACCCACACCTTAGATATTACATCCGGGGAATATGAAGATCTTGACAAGCTACGAGAGGCGGTTCTGTATATTATAAAAAATAAAATAGGCAACCAAATTTTACTCCATTACGATATTAATATGCGGAAATTTCTTTGGATGTCGTCAACCGGATGTTATAAGATCCGCTTTAATGCACCGTTGGCTTACATACTTGGTATGAAGGAAGGACAATGGTTTACTATAAAACCTAATTGGTTACCTGCCCCGTACCCAGCCGATATAAAGGCGGGTCAATACCATTTATACGTTTATACAGACGTGGTGCAACACCAGACGGTAGGGGATGCCTATGCTCCGTTATTGAGGACTGTTCCGATCGAAGGGAGATACGGGGAGTTTATTTTTAAAACTTTCAACCCTGCTTACTACCTGCCTATTAGTAGGAGACATATTGAAGAAGTAGGAATACAGATTAAGACGGATCAGAATCAGCCGGTTAATTTTAAATACGGAAAGATAATTATTACCCTGCATTTTAAACCGAGGTAAAAAACAATGGTCGTGATGGAGACACACCCTGACCTGTATCGCTTTGTTAATTATTACGAAACCCAAGCAGGAGGGTCGCTTCCGGGTTTTCACGGGGCCCCTGTGCAATATGGGCGAGGTTTGGGCTCCATTTTTTCTAAACTTTTCCGTTTTGTCGTACCTTTAGTCAAAAAAGGTTTTACAGTAGCGAAACCTCACCTGCAGTCGGCGGCTAAAAATATTGCCATGGATGTAGCAGGACGTGCGATGGAAAGAATACAGAGAAGAGAAAAGAATCAAGATGGATCCGGGTTAATGGTTTTGGCTCGAAGACCTTCGAGGAGACCGATAGGTCAGAGACTGGTTACTCATAAAAAGCGTAGGCGTGCAGTCAAAAGGAAATCAGTCTCAAGAAGGAAGCGCCGAAGAAGCAACGCCGACATTTTCTCTTAAACAATCTGACGAAAATGGCTCTTTTACATCACAAGTCGCAAGAATGCACTCTGTCGGAATTAGATTTGTTCTCACCCCCAATGACCCAACTTTCGATAGAACAAAGCCAATACGTCGAAATTTCACCCTTATCAGCTTTGACGGAGCAAGGACCCATTGAATTCTTCATACCGGGGGACGGTTCTAAATATATGGATCTCTCGGACACAATGCTTTACCTGCGTTTGCGAGTAACACACAGAGACGGCTCTCATCTGGGCCCCACCGACCACGTAGGCATCATTAACTATCCGTTAAACACAATCTTTACCCAAGTAGATGTTACATTAGGGGATAGACTCATCTCACAATCAAGCGCTACTCACCCTTACAGAGCTATGATTGAAACATTGTTAAACTTTTCAGAGGATTCTCTCAAAAGCCAATTTAGCACAGCCATGTTCTTCAAAGATACACGAGGGCGGATGGATTCAACATCGCTCACGGGCAACGATGTTAATGAAGGGCTGGTTCACAGAGCCCAATTGATTGAGGGGTCCAGGGAATTTCAACTCCTAGGCCCCATTCACTCGGATATTTTCTTTTGTGAGAGATACCTCTTAAATAACGTGGATCTAAGGCTAAAGCTAACAAGAGCCAGCGATGATTTTTGTTTAATGAGTCCCCCCGACGCTGATTGCTCTCTGAAGATAATAGGAGCCACCCTTTTTGTAAAAAAAGTAGCGGTCGCACCGGCCGTTTCTTTGGGTCACGCAGCGGCTCTCCACAAAGACAACGCGCTGTACCCCCTATCGAGGATCAACGTAAAGACTTACTCTATACCCCAGTTATCGAGGATCTGCCATCAAGACAATCTCTTTTTGGGACATACGCCAAAGTATGTGGTTTTAGCACTCGTCAATCACAGCGCTTTTGTGGGGCGGAAGAATTTAAATCCTTTTAACTTTGCCCACCACAATATTGAATACCTAGCCCTAACTCAAGAAGGGCGGCAGATCCCATCTAAGGCGTTTCAACCCCAATTTAACGCAGGAAACGCAGTGCGCGAGTTTCATAACTTGTTTTCCTCGACGGGGAGGTTTTTAAAAGATTTACCTCTAAGTATAGACCACGAAGACTTTCAACAAGGCTATGCTCTGTTTGCCTTTAATCTAAATCCTAGCCAGGACACAGAGGCTTTATCCCCTGTGTCCAGCGGTACACTCAGATTGGAGATGAGATTCAGGACCCCGCTTCCCCATACCGCCACACTTATTGTGTACGCTTGTTACGACTCTATTTTAGAAATTAACTCGAAGAGGGAAGTGTTAATGGACTATTACTGAGGAGATGAACGGAAGGGAATTGGAGAGTTTGATGACACGTTTACAAGGACATTTATTTGGAGGCGTTTACGCTTCGGACGAGTTATCCTCCTTGAAACCCTCGCCCCCCATATACTATATAGTTAATACACACCCCCGCTCTAAACCCGGAGAACATTGGTTGGCTCTCACCTTGGAAAAGGACGACTCTGCATCTTTTTTCGACCCCTTCGGCTTTCCCCCTGATTTTAAATATTACCCACAAAGTATAAAGTCTTTTCTGGAAAAGTATTCTAACCGTATAATTTACCATAATCGCCAGTTACAACACGAACTGTCAGCGGCCTGCGGCCCTCATTGTGTGTACTACCTGAGCCATAGAGGGTGTGGAGAGTCTTACCAGGATGTGATGGACTGCTACACCGACGATGTAATCAAGAATGATGCTATGGTATCTGCTTTTGTTCGGCGACACCGGTTTTTTACCTGCAAACCATGCGGAGGACAAAAATCATGTTCTTTCAACAAATTTAAAAAATGTCATTGTCTGTAACGGATTATGTTTTTCAAATCATTTATTCAATAAAAGCAATTTAAAAGGCAATACAGAGTGATGTGTTTTTCCTTACATAAAATAAGTGTCATATTTAAAACCCCTTCCACTTTATAGTCGAAGCAGTCCGTTTTCTTTTCTTTTTCCCGTTTGAAGATTCCTTAACAATGGGATTAGGTGTATATGAGCCGTTTTTTAGACGTCTCAACTCCTCGCGTGCATGTGGGTTAGAAACCGTTGTTTCGGGTATATTGAGTTCTGAGAGGGTGTGTAGAAACTCGCTCCAACCTCTAGGACCTTGCGATGAAACATTCTTGCCGATGAGATGTTTGAGTAAATCAGTCATGTGGGATCCTCTGACGGGCTTACCTCTGAAGATGAATTCGCTGCGAGGAGTCCAACCTCTTTCGTCGGTAGACAGTTTTCTTAAAACATAATCGGCGTTTTTACGGTAACGAGGAGGGATTGTTTGGACGATGTCGAGCCAGGCTTCATTCTCCAAACCCGTCGCTTCATCTGATGGGGATGTGTTTGATGTCTCAGCAGGTAGAGTCAGGTTGATTGGTCGTCGTTCGTTTTCCCCTTGTTTGAGCAACCCTAAATATCGTTGCATCAAGGATTGGTACTTTTTAATTTTCTCATACTGGTCTAGAGAACTATCTTCTAGGACAGACATGGGCATACTACGGCCCGCGGGCCATATACGGCCCGTTGGTCTTTTTAATCCGGCCCGCCAAACATCTCCCAGTTATATTAAAATATACCGGCAAACCTTGTTCATTTACTTTCCCCTGTAATGCCCACATTTCCCCAATAGATGGCGCGCTTGAGCATTTGCCGCCTTTTCTTCGCGGTTAAGCTTTTCCCAGGAGAAGCACTCTCCTCTGTTTCTGCGGTAAAGCTTTCCCCATTCTAAAAACAAACATGAGTTTATCAAAGAAAAGAAAAGTCGACAGTGAGTGCCGAGTGTTTAAAACAGAATGGACAACAAAATATTTTTTCAAAGAAGTCCGATCAAAGGCTGTATGCTTGATATGTCAAGAAAGTGTCGCGGTTTTTAAGGAGTACAATATTAGCCGTCACTTTGCTACGAAGCATTCTAATTATGCCAGCAAGCAGTCGGCGCAAGAACGGGCAGCTACGGCTGAGAGGATGGCAGCCAATTTACTGTCCCAGCAAAAATTTTTTCACCGACAAACTGCGCTTCAGGAGTCAACTACCAAGGCAAGCTTTTTGCTGGCATTCAAATTAGCAGCAGCTAGCAAGCCGTTCTCCGAAGGTGAGTTTTTGAAAGACTGCATGGTGGAGACTGCAGGTGTTCTGTGTCCGGAAAGTCAAGGCAAGTTCGAAAAAATCAGTTTGTCACGTCGGACTGTGACTCGCCGTGTGGAACTAATTGATGAACATATAACTAGCCAGCTAAACAAAAAGGCAGAGTTATTTCAGTTATATTCACTTGCACTGGATGAAAGTAATGACGTCAAAGACACCGCGCAGCTCCTAATTTTTATCCGAGGAATAAATGACAGCTTTGAGATAACGGAGGAGTTTTTGACCATGGAGTCCCTGAAGGGAACAACGCGGGGAGAGGATTTGTATGACAAGGTGTCTGCTGCAATCGAGAAACATAAACTACCTTGGAGTAAACTTGCCAATGTCACGACGGATGGATCACCAAATTTAACAGGAAAAAACGTTGGGCTGCTGAAACGAATCCAGGATAAAGTAAAAGAGGAAAACCCTGAACAGGATGTTATTTTCCTTCACTGTATCATCCATCAGGAATCACTTTGCAAGTCTGTATTGCAGCTTAACCATGTTGTGAATCCAGTTGTAAAACTTGTGAACTTTATACGCGCAAGGGGACTACAGCATCGTCAGTTCATCACGTTCCTGGAGGAAATTGATGCGGATCATCAGGACTTACTTTACCACTCTCGTGTCCGGTGGTTAAGTTTGGGCAAAGTGTTTCAACGCATTTGGGACCTGAAAGAGGAGATCTGCGCATTTTTAGAGTTCAATGAGAAATCTGACGAATTTCCTGAGCTACGAGACCAGAAATGGCTTTGTGATTTTGCGTTTGCTGTGGACGTATTTTCACACTTGAATGAGCTGAATGTCAAACTGCAGGGGAAAGATCAGTTTGTGCACGACATGTACAAACATGTTACAGCGTTCAAATCTAAGCTCATTGTCTTCTCCAGACAAGTTGCAAACACATCATTCACTCATTTCGCCACACTTGACACTCAGAAAGAGGCGACGCGATACGCAAAGAAATACAGCAAATCACTGGATGACCTGCACAGAGAATTCAGTCGCCGGTTCTCTGATTTTGAAAACATTGATGAGTCACTTCAGCTCGTGTCTTGTCCCTTCTCACAAGACCCTGAAACAGTACCACATGAGGTGCAATTGGAACTGATCGATCTTCAGTCTGACGCCACCTTGAAGGAAAAGTTCAACACTCTTAAACTTAACGACTTTTATGCTTCACTGAACGAAGCCACCTTTCCAAACCTACGGAGGACGGCACAGAAGATGCTGGCCTTGTTTGGCTCGACCTATGTATGTGAGCAGACATTCAGTGTTATGAACATGAACAAAGCCCGTCACAGATCCAGGATAACTGACCAACACCTCGGATCTATCCTGAGAATCGCCACAACAAAACTTACTCCAGACTTTGATGCACTGACAAAGCAGGGAGATCAACAACACTGTTCCCACTGAAACTGATGGTGAGTTTTCCTGCTGTGTTTATTCAACTGAAATGTAATTAAATTAATCATTAATCATTAATAGGTCAAATCCTGTATGTAATTTATTTAACACTCAATCCATCTGTTTTTGGCTCGGCCCCTCTGTCAAATTTTAGAACTCATTGTGGCCCGTGAGTCAAAAAGTTTGCCCACCCCTGTTCTAGGACCTCCTTCATTTTAAAATCCAAATTACGCTCCGCCGTCTCTCGAATGGTTGGTTCCGGCCTGCTTAAACGTTCCAGTTGGTGAGGTGAGACAAGAAACATTTTCTGAGCTGTTCTCAAACTCATGTTGGTTAAAGTTTATTTATTTATTAGACCGCCTAAAAGACTTCCGAGGACAGGGGCGAATGCCCCCAACAAGGGTAAGATAAAACCACCCTTTTGAATCAAGACCGCACGTTTTTTCTTCAGACTTTTTTTCTTATCGGCCAATTCTCTGATCACCTTCTTTTGCTTTTTTAGCCTCTTATACTGCGAAGGACTCAGCGGTATGTGACCTTTTAAGAGATTTAGAGCAATCTCGCAGAGAGCTTTCACCAAGCTACCGGGACCGCGCAAAAGTATGTCTTTACGTTTCTTGGGCTTGGCGTGAAACAAAGTTTTGAGCAGCGGAGCATTTCTTTTTAAAAGCTTCGACATCTTATTAAGTCTTGGGTATGTAGACGGTAGGCCACTGATGAGCTAGTAAGCCCGTCCTCAGTCTATATTGATCTGGACATGTCGGGGTTAAATCCACTAATAAATACCCGTGAGCGTCTTTGGTAGCGTCTTCAAAGCTTTCCAAAAAATACTTTTTCTTTGAGGGAAATATCTGATTAGCCAAAACACTCGTTTGTAATTTATCACGCGGGTTTTTAAACAACACCATATAATTACTGTTGAGGCTGATTGTCCGGCTGTATTTACCTTGATGAAAAATGTTCTGCGTTAACATGATGACGCTCATATTCCTATGATGTCTATATTGGGTAAAAATTCTTACCACCTCAGGGTGGTCCGACGCCTGAAAGATGACGTCGTCCAGAATAACCAAATGACTTTGACGCGCTGGAAACAAACTTTCATCCTCAAAAGAATCAGGGAGACCTTTCACAAAGTTAATATTTTTATTCAGCTTTTGAAGTTCCTCGTACAGAGGTTGAAAAGAAGTGTAGATCCATACAACATTGTCAGGAAGACTTTTCATAACATGGTTACAATTTTCCAAGATACTTTTTACAAAATATGTTTTTCCACACCCGCTTGGTCCAGATATTAAACAAGAAAAGGGGGGTTGAAGCCTCGGATCAAAATCAACTTGATTTAACTCCATTTCACAAAACACACTAATAACCGAAAGGCAGGGTGTGTCCGTGGGGGATAAGACGTCTCTTGTCATATACTACCCTGAACTTTTTCATGAATGACATGTTTTTTAGGTGAAAACCCTTTTTGTTACGCACGATAGTGTGTTGAGGCGTTTCAATCGTTCTGGTTTGTGTGCCTGATGAGTCAATGTACCCTTCGACTAAATTCTTGATGCTGTCAAAATTGACGCGTTTGCAAGTGTCATGGGTCTGTGTGATACCTTTTACCTTCATTACCGTTTTCATGCTGTTCCTAGTTTGGTAGGCGTAACTTTTAGGACCCGCTGAAACAAACTCCTGAATGCTATCTCCTCCCAACTCGTCAGTCAAATCCCCCAAATAGTCACCTAATTCCAAAGGACTTTCGCCGTCTTTGACTACATAGACGAGGCTGTCCGTGTCGGTGTACAAAACACTCGTCTGCAGTCGCTCCAAATATGCGTACATTTTTAGACGTGCATAAGCCGTGGTCATGCATGCTGCAAAGATGTTAGCGGTTTTGGAGGGGGGGACGTTGCAACGTCGGTGGTAGCTGTACTGCACGATCGACCTTTGATCGTTGAGGAAGTGAAAGGCTTTGATCTCGTACACCCCCGAAAATAACAATTCAAAGAAGCGTTCTGTGCTGCTTACAATCTCTGTTTTATCCAAATTATCACGCTGTCCCAATTTGCCCCAAAAGTTGTTGAGGCATAATTTAGACACCTGCCTCTTACCCGCATTCACATTTATTTTTGAGGGGTCTAGTCTAATACCTTGGTGAGTCTCATAGTTTTCGATGTACTTTTCCCTACCTGCCTGATCAACGACGTAGGAAGGATACCCCGAGGCCTCTTGCTTCCCTTTAAGGAATGTATCGATGTATGCTTTGAAGACGTCGCTACTCGACGAGTCAAAATGCCACACCTCCGTAATTTGTGATACGGTGTAGCCCAGCTCGAGAGCCTTGTTGAATTCAGGCGTAACCCAAACACCGGTTAAGGCTCTCTCGTCATCGTTATGCGAACACGAACTTTCTTGATTGTTAAGTTCTGCGCACGTGCGACAAAGTGTAAACACCAGTTTACCTCTTGCCGTTTTGTAGGGCAGCAGGGGGAAATAGAGGCCTCGTGGAGGGTTGACTTTAGCTCTGATGAACCCGAAATACTTTTGGGGGTCATCGAAATTGTCGTGAATGATGGTCGGATGTCCTAACGGATAGGCACATGTGCTGTTGACAAAAGGATAAAGCGATGTAACATCGACGTACATTACACGTTCATCGGGGGCAGCCGTATAATGTAACACGAAGGCATTCGTTCTCCCTCCAAAAAGAGCTTTACGTGGTATAAGAGGCTCAGGGAATTTTGAATTGCGCAAGAACTCTCTTATATCCGGATTTGACCTTTTTAACCGCAGCCACTCATGCTCCCACATCAACACAAGCTGTACACCGTGCTTGACTTTTAGATCCTGTATTTTCTTTTTAACCCTGTCAAACTTTTCTTGAAACGGTCGTTTACTCATAGGACACTTTTGAGTAGGATCGTAACATTCACGGCATCCGTGATAGAAACATCCGAGATATTCCCATACATATTTTACGCCGTCTATCAAAGCGTACCCGTCTACATAGTACTGCCCGATCTTGACCTCCCCCTTGTTTAAGGCGTGAATAATAGGTATTTTTTGGCTGTGCGCCACCCACATTAGGTATTGGATCGAGTCGCGTGAGAATGATTTGGATTGTTGTATGTAATTATCGGTCGGCGTAATAGCCAATGTTTTAGGTGTTAGGAAATTGTTCCGGAACACCTTCATGCAGGAGGAGGCGATAGTTACAGAATTGAACGGGTCTGTACCAGTCGCATTAAGAAACTCCTCTCTAAATTTCTCACAAGCTGTCGCCAAAATATTCACATCATTTCTGCAGTACATTAGAGCTTCCTGAGCAAAATTGAAGGTTCCCTTACACGCTACCTCGTACCATTCAAAAAACTTTGTACGATGGACCGTCGACATACGCTCTACCCCATAATATTTTGGATCAGGGTAGGGACCGATGTAATTTAAATGGTCTAGAGAGCTAAAGCCATGGGGGAAATACCCTTTAGTTTGATCGATGAAACCTAGAGCTTTAGGCAAGGAGCTGAGGGGCATCGTGAGGAAGGACAAGGAGTCGATGTACCCCAGTTTGTAGTCCGTATCTGAGAAACAAATGACTTTGCTCCCTTGCATAATGACGCTGACATTAACCCCCATGTCTACCATTTTGTTTAGAATGATGTAAGCGTCAAAACCTTTGGCGTTGTGAGCGATTAGTTTAGACTGTTCAAAACGAGGGTTCCTGACATAATCAAGAAATTGTTCGACGCAATCAAGGCCCAACCAATGTTTTTCCACCCCCTTTGTCGATTTGGTACACACTAGGTAGGGTTTGTGTTTACCGTCAGCACCTACGAATGTTTCAAAATCGTAGTAAATTATTTGTTTACAAGGCGCTTCCGGTTTTAGAGGCTGCATGTAACACAGATGAGGGTTTCCTCTCGCCTCATCACCGCCCTTAGGTAGAACCTCTCCACATACTGTGCATTTGGCTTGAGGGCATTTATGTGTAACATTCTCCCCCTGTGATTTGACGTAATATTCCACACTGCATTCGCTACATTTTTTATATTTCTCACAGTTGCTAGTCTCGGATTTTGAGGTCTGTCTGCGTTCTTTGTGTTTAACGAAGCAACTCTCGTTCTGACATATTTTGTTACAATCGTTACAATGAATGGCTTTGAACGGTTGTTGTTTGCAGGTAGGGTCGAGACAGATGTGACAATGCCCCTCACAACTATGTTGTTCTTGGTTTTTATGCCCTTTGTAACATTGTCTGCAAAAGAAGAATTCTCCTATGAACTCCTTAACCGATTTTATTCCATAATAGTGTCCGTCTAATAGCAGTAAGAACACTGAGTCCTCTGATTTGGGGTATTGCGTCTCAAAAAAAGACAGGGGGCGTTCGCAATCCGCTCTATAAGCTATAACGATTTTGCGTTTCACAAGCGTTTCAAATTTGTGTACGTCCCTCAGACTAACGGCAGTCTCACAAGTCAACCCCACGCTTTGCTGTAAATAACGAGCCCTCTGTGTAGCCTGATCAACAGTCAACGATCCGTCAAGCAGGTATGCTAACGATCTAGCAAAGCATAATTTATCATTTTTGTCATACGTTATGTACAAACATCTCTTCTTCTTTTGAACCATTTCATCATTTGTAGTCAAAATTAGTTTGCGTTTGGCACCTCCTCCGCCATTAACATCAAATACAATCTGTACAACAAGTTCTAGACTATTGTCGGCCAGTACCTCTGTATTAGATTGTGCGATGCGATCTAGCAAATTATGGACTGCGTCAGTTACGTCATTCGGGTCATTAACAGCATCTAGGTAACAGTGCTCACTCACATTTTCACCCACTATTTCTGCTTGGACTATATCACCGCGACTAGTCGATCTGATTACCTCCTGCACAGCTTCATTCAAATTATTGCCAATGTTTGTGTAGAAGGCTGCAAAATCAAGGGGGTCTTCGGGTCTCGTTGTATTTAGACGTCGTCTTATCTCCAAGTTGTTAAAATTCGGACGCCTAACTTGTCCCCCCACCTGTCTGTTTGTGTCTGAAGATTGTTGCAAGGTGGATTGTGTACTGGGGGTTGGTGCTGGGGGATGTTCTGCTTGAATGTGTCGATGTACCCGAGACTGTTGTTGGAGGTCTTGTCTAGCTGGTGTACTACTACCACCAGCTTCTGTCTGTTGCGTTTGATTGTGCGTGTATGGTTGGTATTGAAAGTTTTGTGTATTTGACACAAGTGTCTGCTGGCAATGTGTACTGCTGCTACCTTCTGCATATTGCATTTGATTGCGTGGGTGTGGCTGGGAATGTTGTGAAAATGATACAGAGGATTGCTGTTGGTCATTTCTATGTATGTCTGGTTCAAGTATGTCCTCAACGGCTTCGCCGTTTGAAGATGACTGGTTAAGACGTGCAAGAGCCCTCTCTAAAGGATTAAAGAAATCAATAAAATCCTCAATGTGTCTTATAGCCACAAACGGATCGCCATCATCGTCGACGATTTCATCAGGCATTTGAAAAGGCTCGATTTGCATAGAGATCTCATCGTTTAAGGCATTTACAATTTCAGCCAAACCTTGACCTACATTATCTAAATCCATGTCACCCCCCTCAGAGTTTTCCATTTCAGATTCGCTTTCAATCGGTGGAAACCCGACGAATTCACCTTCCTCTTCGCCCCTCACGTTTTCACGCCTTAATATCTCTTCTTCTTCTTCTCCTTCTTCTTCTTCGTCAGATATTATTATGACCTCAGGTTGAGCAGTCTCTGGGACCGTCTCGCTCAGTATATCACCACCTATAATCATACAACATTACCGGTTCATTTAAAAAATAGTAATACATAGGTTTTATTTTATTTAAAAAAAGGAAATTTACCGTTCACTCCTGCAGGTAATTCGTCATCCAATTCTTCCTCATCACTCGTAATTACGAAAATCTCCGGCTGTCTAATCCTCTCGTTCACATCCTCATTCAATTCTGTAAATATCCATTAGTAACAGTTAATTTTAAAGCAAGAAAAAGCTCTAAACGTTTCAAAATAAGAAATACTTACGCCGGATTCCTGGCACAACATCGCCATCTTGTGACGCTGAATAATAATACAGTTGAATTTCATCCAACAACGCTTCTAATTCTGTAAAAATTCAAATTTAAAATAAGAAAATACGAACTCATTCACTCATTCAAAAAAAATAAAAAATAAAATAAAATAAAAAAAACTCTCCTAACTCTATAAAATTAAAATAAATGTAAAACAAAAATACATATTGATACAGACTTATTCCAAAATCTCTCATAACTTAAAAATAAAATAAACGCTATAAGTATAAAAATAAAGGCATGCATCATTCCATTAAATAAATAAATCACTCACTAAGATGCTTGCTTTTCCAGAAGCTTCATTAAGATGTAGGTTTTTTTTATTTCATAGCAAAAACATTAATAGAAGTGAATATAAGTGCCACATTTGTATGAATATATATACATATATAGATAATATCAAGAGTTAATTACCTTGATTCATATTGGAAGCTCAGAGCCGATACCTCTTGAGAATTTTTCAGAGAAGTGAGTGTGGCATTGCGAAGGCCTCATATTTATACATAGAGGAGGGTGTGCAAAACGCAATTTAAAATCCATACATTTCTATTAGACCCTCAGAAATGACCCTCACAATTAGTTGCGTGTCCGTTCTTCTTCAGCCTAATTTAATTTTATGACCAGCAACCCCTCTGTTCTCACAGGGGGTGAGGAGACCTGCTCACCATTTTCCTCTTGTAAAATTGATACTGATATAAATGTAACCGTCAGAGTACATGCTTATTTTTGTAATATATTTTAGGAAGCGTTGTCTTTCAAACTAACAACATTATAGCCATCGTTTACCTCACACTTCTTCAGCCGCCCGTCTGTCCTCACACTTCTTTGACCCTCATGCAGCCATACATGCGCGTACGCACACACAAGCACAGACATACATTTGACCTCCCCATGAATCTTTGACTGCATATGCTTCCCCCTACTCACAGAAATATTGAACAAAAATGTCAGATAGTAACTATATCAGTAAGGGGAAATTATATAGTTTTATCCGTTTATTTTCAGATTCAACCCCAGCAGTCACGAACGACTCTTACAACATTTTTACATATAATGTATAACTTCATGTTTTTTAATTTCATAATACCAACCACCGTATCACAGTTTAACCTTAGCTTATACTTCTTGTTTTACAACCTCTAAAAATACAATCTTTGAGCCGTGTTTGCGCATACTTTTCCCCCTTCACCATAATAGAAATGGCTAGTACTTTTCCCCCGGCGGTTTTACCCATACTAAACCACTCCCTCCGATCACGTCATTCAATCTCATTATTATTCATTATTCACTCAATCTAGGGGGCGTGCACCGGATCCGGAAGTTAACCAAACAATTAGCATTTGAACCCGGGTCAGCCATGATATCTGCAAAAACAGGTAGGAACACCACCTACACATCATCCATCTTCATTAAGGGGTCATTAATCTTCATTAAATGACATCAGGAAGTCATTAAGGGTCATTCATCTTCATTATATAACACCTGGAAGTCATTAAAGGTCATGCATCTTCATTAAACGACATCCGGAAGTCATTAAAGGTCATTCATCTTCATTATATGACATCCGGAAGTCATTAAAGGTCATTCATCCTCATTAAACGACATCCGGAAGTCATTAAAGGTCATTACCCCTCATTAAATGACATCTGGAAGTCATTAAAGGTCATTAACCCTCATTAAATGACATCTGGAAGTCATTAAAGGGTCATTAATCTTCATTAAATGACATCAGGAAGTCATTAAGGGTCATTAATCTTCATTAAATGACATCAGGAAGTCATTAGGGGTCATTAATCTTCATTAAATGACATCAGGAAGTCATTAAGGGTCATTAACCCTCATTAAATGACATCAGGAAGTCATTAAAGGTCATTAACCCTCATTATATGACATCTGGAAGTCATTAAAGGGTCATTAATCTTCATTAGGGAGGGGTCATGACCCATACATGACCCCCCTAATCTAATTAAGAATGTCATCCATCAAATTTTGACAGAAGCGGCCTTGTAATATTCAGGCACAGGCAGCACCTACCCATTAGGGAATCGAACCCCAGTCTGCCGCGTGACAGGCAGACATACTATCCACTATACTAACGAGGAAAGGACTCTGTGTTTGCTACCTGAAAAGGCGTAGAGGGAAAACTGTCACTAAAATCAATGCCAGACAGCTATGCTGTTTGCCAATCCTGCCAACAGGGTGAAAACAAACGTCTGTTTCAATGGTCTAGTGGTTATCACGTTCGCCTAACACGTGAAAGGTCCCTGGCTCGAAACCGGGTGGAAACAGGGCAACTTTCTTTGTATTTGCAATGAAAACTGAGTATCCAAAAACTGAATTGCACATGCAGCCACCTGCCCGTCAGTGAATCGAACCCAAGTTTTCCGCGTGACAGGCGGAGATACTATCCACTATACTACAGAGGAAGGGACTCTGCGCTTGTTCCCTGGACAGGCGGCGAGGGAAAACTGTCACTAAAAGCGGGAAAGCCAGCCAGCTATGCTCTTTGCCAACCCTGTCAGCACATGACAGTCCAGTGTCTGTTTCCATGGTGTAGTGGTTATCACATTCGCCTCACACGCGGAAGGTCCCTGGCTCGAAACCGGGTGGAGACAGCGCAATTTTCATTGTATTTGCAATGAAAACTGAGTATCCAAAAAGCAACTCGCACAGGCACCACCTCCCCGTAGGGGAATCGAACCCCAGTCTTCCTCGTGACAGGTGGAGATACTATCCACTATACTAAGGAGGAAAGGACTCTGTGTTTGCTACCTGGACAGGCGTAGAGGGAAAACTGTCACGAAAATCAACGCCAGACAGCTATGCTCTTTGCCAACCCTGTCAGCACGTGAAACTTCAGAGTCTGTTTCCATGGTGTAGTGATTATCACATTCGCCTCACACGCAAAAGGTCCCTGGCTCGAAACCGGGTGTAGACAGCGCAATTTTCTTTGTATTTGCAATGAAAACTGAGTATCCAAAAGGCGAATCGCACAGGCACCACCTCCCCGTTGGGGAATCGAACCCCAGTCTTCCGCGTGACAGGCGGAGATACTATCCACTATACTAACGAGGAAAGGACTCTGTGTTTGCTACATGGACAGGCGTAGAGGGAAAACTGTCACTGAAATCAATGCCAGACAGCTATGCTGTTTGCCAATCCTGTCAAAAGTGTAAACACCAACGTCTGTTTCCATGGTGTAGTGGTTGTCACATTCGCCTAACACTCGAAAGGTCCCTGGCTTGAAACCGGGTGGAAACAGGGCAAGTTTCTTTGTATTTGCAATTAAAACTGAGTATCCAGAAACTGAATTGTACATGCAGCCACCTCCCCGTCAGGGAATCAAACCCCGGTCTGCCGCGTGACAGGCATAGATACTATCCACTGTACTAACAAGGACAGGACTCTGTGTTTGTTACCTGGACAGGCGTTGAGGAAAAACTGTCACTAAAATCGGGAATGCCAGCCAGCTATGCTCTTTGCCAACCCTGCCAACAGGGTAAACACCAACGTCTGTTTACATGGTGTAGTGGTTATCACATTCGCCTCACACGCGAAACGTCCCTGGCTTGAAACCGGGTGGAGACAGCGCAATTTTCTTTGTATTTGCAATGAAAGCTGAGTATCCAAAAACTGAATTGTACATGCAGCCACCTCCTCGTCAGGGAATCGAATCCCGGTCTTCCACGTGACAGGCAGCGATACTATCCACTATACTAACGATGAAAGGACTCTGTGTTTGTTACCTGGACAGGCGTCGAGGGAAAACTGTCACTAAAATCGTGAATGCCAGCCAGCTCTGCTCTTTGCCAACCCTGTCAGCACATGACACTCCAGTGTCTGTTTCCATGGTGTAGTGGTTGTCACATTCGCCTAACACTCGAAAGGTCCCTGGCTTGAAACCGGGTGGAAACAGGGCAAGTTTCTTTGTATTTGCAATTAAAACTGAGTATCCAGAAACTGAATTGTACATGCAGCCACCTCCCCGTCAGGGAATCAAACCCCGGTCTGCCGCGTGACAGGCATAGATACTATCCACTGTACTAACAAGGACAGGACTCTGTGTTTGTTACCTGGACAGGCGTTGAGGAAAAACTGTCACTAAAATCGGGAATGCCAGCCAGCTATGCTCTTTGCCAACCCTGCCAACAGGGTAAACACCAACGTCTGTTTACATGGTGTAGTGGTTATCACATTCGCCTCACACGCGAAACGTCCCTGGCTTGAAACCGGGTGGAGACAGCGCAATTTTCTTTGTATTTGCAATGAAAGCTGAGTATCCAAAAACTGAATTGTACATGCAGCCACCTCCTCGTCAGGGAATCGAATCCCGGTCTTCCACGGGACAGGCAGCGATACTATCCACTATACTAACGATGAAAGGACTCTGTGTTTGTTACCTGGACAGGCGTCGAGGGAAAACTGTCACTAAAATCGTGAATGCCAGCCAGCTCTGCTCTTTGCCAACCCTGTCAGCACATGACACTCCAGTGTCTGTTTCCATGGTGTAGTGGTTATCACATTCGGCTTACACGAGAAAGGTCCCTGGCTCGAAACCAGGTGGAAACAGGGCAATTTTCTTTGTATTTGCAATGAAAACTGAGTATCCAAAAAGCAAATAGCACAGGCACCACCTACCCATTGGGGAATCGAACCCCAGTCTGCCGCGTGACAGGCAGACATACTATCCACTATACTAACAAGGAAAGGACTCTGTGTTTGCTACCTGAAAAGGCGTAGAGGGAAAACTGTCACTAAAATCAATGCCAGACAGCTATGCTGTTTGCCAATCCTGCCAACAGGGTGAAAACAAACGTCTGTTTCAATGGTCTAGTGGTTATCACGTTCGCCTAACACGTGAAAGGTCCCTGGCTTGAAACCGGGTGGAAACAGGGCAACTTTCTTTGTATTTGCAATGAAAACTGAGTATCCAAAAACTGAATTGCACATGCAGCCACCTGCCCGTCAGTGAATCGAACCCAAGTTTTCCGCGTGACAGGCGGAGATACTATCCACTATACTATCGAGGAAGGGACTCTGCGCTTGTTCCCTGGACAGGCAGCGAGGGAAAACTGTCACTAAAATCGGGAACGCCAGCCAGCTATGCTCTTTGCCAACCCTGTCAGCACATGAAACTCCAGTGTCTGTTTCCATGGTGTAGTGGTTATCACATTCTCCTCACACGCGAAAGGTCCCTGGCTCGAAACCGGGTGGAGACAGCGCAATTTTCATTGTATTTGCAATGAAAACTGAGTATCCAAAAAGCAACTCTCACAGGCACCACCTCCCCGTTGGGGAATCGAACCCCAGTCTTCCGCGTGACAGGTGGAGATACTATCCACTATACTAAGGAGGAAAGGACTCTGTGTTTGCTACCTGGACAGGCGTAGAGGGAAAACTGTCACGAAAATCAACGCCAGACAGCTATGCTCTTTGCCAACCCTGTCAGCACGTGAAACTTCAGAGTCTGTTTACATGGTGTAGTGGTTATCACATTCGCCTCACACGCAAATGGTCCCTGGCTCGAAACCGGGTGGAGACAGCGCAATTTTCTTTGTATTTGCAATGAAAACTGAGTATCCAAAAGACAAACCGCACAGGTACCACCTCCCCGTTGGGGAATCTAACCCCAGTCTTCCGCGTGACAGGCGGAGATACTATCCACTATACTAACGAGGAAAGGACTCTGTGTTTGCTACATGGACAGGCGTAGAGGGAAAACTGTCACTGAAATCAATGCCAGACAGCTATGCTGTTTGCCAATCCTGTCAAAAGTGTAAACACCAACGTCTGTTTCCATGGTGTAGTGGTTGTCACATTCGCCTAACACTCGAAAGGTCCCTGGCTTGAAACCGGGTGGAAACAGGGCAAGTTTCTTTGTATTTGCAATTAAAACTGAGTATCCAAAAACTGAATTGTACATGCAGCCACCTCCCCGTCAGGGAATCAAACCCCGGTCTGCCGCGTGACAGGCATAGATACTATCCACTATACTAACAAGGACAGGACTCTGTGTTTGTTACCTGGACAGGCGTTGAGGAAAAACTGTCACTAAAATCGGGAATGCCAGCCAGCTATGCTCTTTGCCAACCCTGCCAACAGGGTAAACACCAACGTCTGTTTCCATGGTGTAGTGGTTATCACATTCGCCTCACACGCGAAACGTCCCTGGCTTGAAACCGGGTGGAGACAGCGCAAATTTCTTTGTATTTGCAATGAAAGCTGAGTATCCAAAAAGCAAATTGAACAGGTACCACTTCCCCGGTGGGGAATCAAACCCCAGTCT
>NC_135429.1:19340069-19390069 GCF_051991245.1 Festucalex cinctus | reverse complement strand
AATTCACACCCCTACTAGCTATCTGCCTGAAGTGCTCTGCGACAGTATTGGCGAAATGCCGGTCCTCGGTCTTCATAACAAAGCATGGCAGCGAAGCACCCAGTCAGTGTCAAAATAATGGGAAGTTACCCCGAGGTAGTTGTGGTGACTGAGAGACGTCCAGTAATCGCTTCGGTGAGTCTCTTCTTAGTTGATTCATCCATTGGTTTCTGTCGGAAATTATCCACGGATGCCTGGGTTTGACGAGGGGTCGGAGAATCGGCATCAACGGTGTGCTTGGCTATCAAATTGTATTTTAAGCTGGACGTGCTGCGATGGTAGTTCAGTTCGCGATGGCAATACATACAAATTACTTTGCTCTTGTCAATGCCACCATTAGGTAATTTTTTTAAAAGTAAACTTGCCGTTCAAAATTGAATTTATATCCTTTTTACGGCTCGCCATGATGCTTCTCTTTCCCCGTTGTTGTTGCTTTTTTTTTTTTTTTTTTTTCTTCCTAACCAGCAATGTCAACGCAGACGAACTTTTCATCCATTACCGTGATTGGTCAAAACAAAAGTTTGGTAGACCACGCACAGGTTGTCATTGCCCAATCAGCTTTAAGTATTGTAATGAAAGTCTTGCATTTACCGCTGATCTGTATACACAGTGGCGAACTCCCATAAGTGAAAGACAAATGATCTAGTTGCCAGGTGAAAGCTCCAAATGAGCTTTAATTGCGCGATAAAAAAAAATGACGCCGTTAAAAGGGGGTTGCGTTAACGCCGTTAAAAACGCGTTTAACTGACACCATTAATATATATATATATATATATATGTATACACACGTTTTTATTCTTAATAAAATAAATAAGAAATTCATAAAAAGAATAAATTGAGTTCCTCCACACAGTCTGTTCATAAGTATATTATGGTCCCCTTCATCTGACCATTATCATGGATTTGAAACACAGAAGGGCCAAAACGTGCCTTGTGACAATTAAAAAACTGGCCACCTGAGGGTGCTAGAACTGCACAAGTGGAAATCAACCCGACTTTTTTTTTTCAGCAGATATGCTGCTTTTAATATCGTGACATGACCACGACGATATATTGTGGCAGTTTTAATATCACGATATTGCCATTATTGTTACATCCCTATAAGATAGTCATTAAGGCATCTCAACTCTCTGGCACTGATACAGTACAGCTCTCGTATCTTAATTCGGCACTCACAAGCGAAAGCAAGAAAAAAAAATCAGTTAAACGACGGCTAACATCTTGTAAAACACAGAAGTCGTGTCATTCGTATCTCAGGGAACCTCTGTATTTGTTTTAATACATAAAAGACCTTAAACGATTGTGGCAAAGTGGCTTAAGTAGTGGGGGACAACGCCACCTGGGGACTTGCACCCCAGGAGTCTAAAACACGTTTAACAAAAAAAAAAACCCACACCACTTCACCCAAAGTAATCTGGCAGAGCAAAAATAAAAACAAACATATAAAATAGCCATACTGTTAAAAGAAACAAAAAAAAACTATTAATATAAAACAAAGAAGCCAAACAGATAAAAATGTTAAATGAATGGAAGGGCTCCGCGGCGGCAACACTTCGCCTGGGTCGGTCCTAACAGTTCAGCTGACCCAGGTCGCCGCCCAAACAGGAGGGGAAGTTGTCAGGAAGGTAACGTGTTTAAAATCCAGTTTTAAGATGTTAAAAAGCCAAGACAACAGTATAACCCGGAGTAGTGCCAAACTGGAAGACAAATTAATCAATTACAAATTAATTAGAAATAAAAAAAAAAGGTCTTCCCAACTAGCACAAAAAAAAAGGAATTCATATTCCTTACCGGAGCGCACAATGGCAAGGTCACGGCGTGGGGAGGAGATACCCAGTGCGGCTCCACAATTTAATGGCTGGACAACAGGGTAAAAGCAATTAAAGCTTGTTCCCCTGCCCCGCCCTTGCACAAGGCCGAGAGCCAACGCCCTACCTGCAGGAAGCGCCGCGCACCCACCCGGACACCAGGGAACAGTCACGCTCCAACATATGCCACGTTGCTGTAACCAAGCAGTACTAGATTAAGTTTCTAAAATCATGAATGGGCCAAGTCAACAAACGCACGCATACCTTCACTTGGGTCCGACACCACCCGCACACAGACCACGTCAGCGCACGTCTGTCAACTCCGTCAAGGAGGAAAAGGAAGTGGAAGAGAGACAGACTGGCGCTGCGCTGACCTATTTATAGGCACCTGCTTAATTAGGGGCACTCTGCCCCCTTGTGGTAAGGGGCATCTATTCTGCCACATCTACCCCCAGGTTTTGAATCGTCGCCCCGACGATTGACACTAACACCAAGGTCTAAAAACAGCCATCTGAACATTGGACACCGGATACGCTTGCTGTGTATGGCGTTCATGCTGGCCTGCAGGCAACGGAAGATGGTGCACATTAGAGTGGTGGCCAGCGTTTGAACGAAGTGTCCGACGCAATGCCTGCTGGCTAGTGCACGGTTGTTCTGTAGACAAGGGCAGACCTACTGGTTTCATGCCAGCTAAAGGTGGACTGGTTCTAGCCTGGCCCACCAAAGGTGTTGCAACAGGACAACTCCTCGGCCTTGCAGAGCCAGAGGGTAAAGATGTTTCAGGTACCAAAAGCCACAAATCACCATCACCAAGGGAATCACTCTCCCCACGTCTTTGGCCACGTGGCGAGAGGGCCCTTGGATCGGGTCCCTGATTTTCAGGCCTGAGGACAGCTTTCACCATGTCTCGATGGACTGTACGCACCCGATGCAAATCTTGCACTGGCGCTACAGTGTATACTGCTCCTTGATCCGTTGGGGCTTTTAGGACCTGATGGACAACAGGACTCCACACATCCTGAATTTTGTGACGACCCCTAACACTGTGATCTCTCAAATACACAAATTGACCTACGCGCAAAGGTGCATCACGAACATGTTGGTCATGGCGTACCTTCCTACGGGCAGCGGCGGCAAATAATCTCTCTTTAGCACCTTCAAAAGCTGCATGAAGTCTAGCTTGATGCTCAACAACCCAATCCTGTACTTCCCCACGTACAGGGTCCTGAACTCGCCCTAGAAGGAAATCTATAGGGAGACGAGGCTCTCTGCCAAACATCAGATAAAAGGGTGACTCTCCTGTACTCTGATGTGGTGTGGTATTATAAGCAAATAATACCTGAGGTAGACACGAGACCCAATCCCGTTTTCTGGAAATTGGCAGAGCACGTAGAAGGTTGTGAAGTGTTCTATTAAAGCGCTCACACTGCCCATTACCTGCTGGGTGATAAGGGGTTGTGCGGGACTTGGCAACCTCGTATAAGCAGCAGAGCTGATGAAGCAAGGCACTTTCAAAGCTCCTACCCTGGTCCGAGTGGAGTCGGCTTGGAACGCCAAACTTGTAAAACCACTCCGTCAAAAGAACATGGGCTACAGTAGAAGCCCTTTGATCCCGGGTAGGAACAGCAATTGTGTATTTACTGAAAACATCAGTCATAACAAGGACAGAGATAATATTACAAGGCCGCTTCTGTCAAAATTTGATGGATGACATTCTTAATTAGATTAGGGGGGTCATGTGTGGGTCATGACCCCTCCCTAATGAAGATTAATGACCCTTTAATGACTTCCAGATGTCATATAATGAGGGTTAATGACCCTTAATGACTTCCTGATGTCATTTAATGAGGGTTAATGACCCTTAATGACTTCCTGATGTCATTTAATGAAGATTAATGACCCTTAATGACTTCCTGATGTCATTTAATGAAGATTAATGACCCTTAATGACTTCCTGATGTCATTTAATGAAGATTAATGACCCTTTAATGACTTCCAGATGTCATTTAATGAGGGTTAATGACCTTTAATGACTTCCAGATGTCATTTAATGAGGGGTAATGACCTTTAATGACTTCCGGATGTCGTTTAATGAGGATGAATGACCTTTAATGACTTCCGGATGTCGTATAATGAAGATGAATGACCTTTAATGACTTCCGGATGTCGTTTAATGAAGATGAATGACCTTTAATGACTTCCAGGTGTTATATAATGAAGATGAATGACCCTTAATGACTTCCTGATGTCATTTAATGAAGATTAATGACCCCTTAATGAAGATGGATGATGTGTAGGTGGTGTTCCTACCTGTTTTTGCAGATATCATGGCTGACCCGGGTTCAAATGCTAATTGTTTGGTTAACTTCCGGATCCGGTGCACGCCCCCCTAGATTGAGTGAATAATGAATAATAATGAGATTGAATGACGTGATCGGAGGGAGTGGTTTAGTATGGGTAAAAAGGATATAACAAGCGCTTCAACAGTCCGATAGAGCTACAGCGAGGATGGCGGGGAAAATCAATGTAATCAGCGAGACAAATGTTTCAGTGCAGATGGGACGCACTGGGACCGACTCGATTTTGGATGCGCCGCGTAAGAAGCAGATGTTTTTGCGACGTATTCAGAAACCCCCCGCAGAGTCTTTGGAGGAAATATGGTCTTTGGATCCATCTGCCTCATGGGGATACCGCTTCCTTTACGAGATGGGTGAGCTGTGTCTGTATTTTAGCATGGACGGTGTTGAAAATACATCACCTAGTGGCTATGGGACTCTAAACTCTAATGACTGGGGTATATTAAATCAACTGGTACCTCGAGTGTTGAAAGAATGTATGAAGTCGTCTGAACCATGGAATGTTTTAACATTTACATGGGTCTCGAGGACAACGCCTACAGGTCGTTGGTTTTTTAAGGTGAAAATTGATTCTAACAACCTGATAGAGACTGGTGATCGCACAAATCAGAATGAACTGTTTTTTACTTTGGAAGCATTTAACACTGAATGTGGTGTTTTTTTGAGGGTTTTGACCCTACCGTTGGCTGAATGGAATGAGAGGATGGATGCGCACTCTGAAAAAATCTCCACCCTCTTTTTGGACAGCCGGCATTGGCGAAACATTGTGGGTGTAAGGAAGGCGTTGACGTTTGAGTAGTCAACGCCCCTATGAACCGCCTACTCTGACGTCATAAGCCAACCCCCCTCAAGGACAGCCCCCCTACCACTTAGACAATGGGAAAATACGCCTCTTTACAACAAATCCCTCCCATATAACCGCCCCTATGTAATATAAGAGCAGGAGTCTCCAGCCGGACTACACTTTGCCTGAAAAAGCCAACGACGACAACGATGCCTCCTACCAGACAGAGTTCCAGACGCCTGGCAACATCGTGGACGCCTCTGGGTGCCCGGAGTGTGGTGCCTCTGGTGGAAGGATCGCGGCTTAAAGTCTCAAAAGGTACGCAGACAGAGAGCTCTGACTTTGAGGAGGGAAAGGACGTTGAGGCAGCCGCGACCCACCTTGAGCGAGAGCAGTTGGACTGTTCTCAGTACCCCGCGACTGCCGACGAGAACACCCCTCCGCCGGAGAACTCTCAAGAAGTGCAGCTGACCGATGAGTACATTGCCTCGCTGGAGTATTCACAACTGCTGATGACTCCTGAGGAACTCAATACCCGACATGAACACCTACCTCCTCAGCAGCCTCAGGAGTCTCAGCAGCAGCAGCCTCAGCAGCAACTAACCTCTGACGGGGACGTTGTGGAGGGGTGCCCGCCAACAGCTTTGCCTTCACCTACAAACCTTGACAAGGACTGGGACCTTGTCTGGAACGGGCCCCCGGACAGTTGGCTGTGTCGGGATAAGTACAACTGTATAAAACAGACTATAGGACATCTCCTCAATCAAGTTATAGTTAAATACAGTAGAGATGAATGTAATGGCTGTTTAATCAACCATCCCAGCCAGAGGCAGCACCAGTGTCTAGAAATAGACGATGATGAGTATTTTAGGAAACATTATCATCGTGTGATAGCATTGTTGTGCACGCCTAAATTCCTCCCCAGCATTCATTACATGTTGAACTTGCTTCATCTGACTACCGACATTAAGAAGGTCAAGACAGCGGCCGAGATTGTCCTGCTAGATCTCGAGCAAGAGAAGAAGATACTCGACAAGCTCGAGCAACTGGACGCCCTTGAAGGCCCCGGATCGCTGTCGAACGACCTCAAGACTCTGCTGGACAAGTACTACAATTCTAAATAGAGACACACGATGGGGAATATCTTCAGAAAATTGTTGTTTCGATATTACGGTTTGTGTAATTGGGCGGACATTCTGGAGAGAACCATTCTACATACTTCTGACCGAGACGGACGAATTGACAAAATGTTGTTGATTATGCAAAAAGTCAGATCATTGTCTCATTCGCTATTTCATGTATCTTGGGATTGTTTCGTCAGACGTGTTGTGAACGAGAGTCATTTGGGTTTGGCCAATACAATTAAAGCCGTTCTGGATGCATGGTGTGATGACGTGGGTGTAGGTCACCTGGTAACAATTTTGACTCTGTTTGTTGATTCTGCAAAATACTGTCTAGAAAATAACTACCCTTTAGACTTACCTGTTGAATTAAATGAATTTCAAACCGTCGTTGAATTAAAAGTTAGTCCCTATGTCTTATCCCGAGTCCTTGAGTATATTAATTCTTAGTATTGCCTTTTAGCATTATGCATGTAATCATTTTTACTATTGTGTATGATTATACTATGGAAATCATGTAATAAACCAAAAAAAAAACAAAAGAAGTCATGTCTGTGTGAATTTATCAATAAATAATCGTTGCATATATCATTTAAATTCATTTTCTGATGATGATGGCTGAGAGGAAGTGTATGGAGAAGCTTTACTACGATGCCTCACACCCGGCCAGTTTTGGTGGTGTAGAGCGTTTACACTTAGGTGTACAGGATGTTACGGGTAAAAAAGTAAATCGTGATCGAGTCAGGGGTTTCTTAATCGAGCAAGATGCCTACACCTTACACAAACCCGCTAGAATCAATTTCCCACGAAACAGGGTTTTTGTCCCAAGGGCGCTGAATCAATTTCAGGCAGACCTCTGCGATATGCAGGCCCTGGCTGGCGTCAACGATGGATTTAAATATTTACTGACCGTCATCGATGTTTTTTCAAAAAAAGCCTACGTACGCATTTTGAAGGATAAGACGGCTCCGCAGGTAGTTAAAGCTTTTGAATCTGTTTTGTCTGAGAGTGGGACGCCTCGAAAAATACAGACCGACGCGGGTAAAGAATTTTTTAACAGACATTTTCAGAACCTGATGAAAAAACACAACATTGTTCATTTTGCTACTGCCAGTGATCTGAAAGCGCAGGTTGTTGAAAGGTTTAATAGAACTTTAAAAACTAGAATGTGGAGATATTTTACGGCCAGAAACACACGCAGGTATATCGACGTCGTGCAAGATTTAGTAAGTAGTTATAACGAAAGCTACCATGTATAAAAATGAAGCCCAATCAAGTTACTGACGGAAATACTCAACAGGTTTTCCAGAATCTATACGGTAATATGCCGATAGAGCAAAGTGGGAAATTAAAAATGCGTTTTAAAACAGGAGATGTGGTGAGGATATCTAAATTAAGAGGAGTGTTTGATAAAAAATACGAGCAGAGCTTTACGGACGAATTGTTTACCATATCTGAATGTCTTCCTCGTTTTCCACCCGTCTACAAACTGAAAGATTATGACGGGGATGTCATAGAAGGATCGTTTTACGAAGGTGAATTACAGAAGGTGAGCGTATCAAAAGACCACACATTCCATATTGAGAAAATCCTTAAAAGGCGCACGGTGAGGGGGCAGAGACAATTTCTCGTTCGTTGGAAGGGATGGCCCTCGAAATTCGATAGCTGGGTCCCCGCTTCTCAGATTGTAGACGTTTAAAAAAGAGTTTCAAATACAACTTGTATCAGAAGCCGGCATGGATCCCTTACACGATGGAGGATTCTACGTTACTCTACCTTCTAACGCTAGTATGGATGTGTATACGGACAACACAATCTCACAGTTCAGAGTGAATTTGGCCCAACACATTGATCTCGAAGGAAGTTGGGAGGTGGCCCTGACTGAGATTTCATACCCTCGTAGTTGGATAAACGTACCCGAAAACCAGACTACTTTCTATATAAAAGATATGACGCTTTCCAAAGCTAAGGATGCAAAGAACTCCGAGACAGCTAGGGGGTCTGATAAAAACGAATTTGTAACCCACACCTTAGATATTACATCCGGGGAATATGAAGATCCTGACAAGCTACGAGAGGCGGTTCTGTATATTATAAAAAATAAAATAGGCAACCAAATTTTACTCCATTACGATATTAATATGCGGAAATTTCTTTGGATGTCGTCAACCGGATGTTATAAGATCCGCTTTAATGCACCGTTGGCTTACATACTTGGTATGAAGGAAGGACAATGGTTTACTATAAAACCTAATTGGTTACCTGCCCCGTACCCAGCCGATATAAAGGCGGGTCAATACCATTTATACGTTTATACAGACGTGGTGCAACACCAGACGGTAGGGGATGCCTATGCTCCGTTATTGAGGACTGTTCCGATCGAAGGGAGATACGGGGAGTTTATTTTTAAAACTTTCAACCCTGCTTACTACCTGCCTATTAGTAGGAGACATATTGAAGAAGTAGGAATACAGATTAAGACGGATCAGAATCAGCCGGTTAATTTTAAATACGGAAAGATAATTATTACCCTGCATTTTAAACCGAGGTAAAAAACAATGGTCGTGATGGAGACACACCCTGACCTGTATCGCTTTGTTAATTATTACGAAACCCAAGCAGGAGGGTCGCTTCCGGGTTTTCACGGGGCCCCTGTGCAATATGGGCGAGGTTTGGGCTCCATTTTTTCTAAACTTTTCCGTTTTGTCGTACCTTTAGTCAAAAAAGGTTTTACAGTAGCGAAACCTCACCTGCAGTCGGCGGCTAAAAATATTGCCATGGATGTAGCAGGACGTGCGATGGAAAGAATACAGAGAAGAGAAAAGAATCAAGATGGATCCGGGTTAATGGTTTTGGCTCGAAGACCTTCGAGGAGACCGATAGGTCAGAGACTGGTTACTCATAAAAAGCGTAGGCGTGCAGTCAAAAGGAAATCAGTCTCAAGAAGGAAGCGCCGAAGAAGCAACGCCGACATTTTCTCTTAAACAATCTGACGAAAATGGCTCTTTTACATCACAAGTCGCAAGAATGCACTCTGTCGGAATTAGATTTGTTCTCACCCCCAATGACCCAACTTTCGATAGAACAAAGCCAATACGTCGAAATTTCACCCTTATCAGCTTTGACGGAGCAAGGACCCATTGAATTTTTCATACCGGGGGACGGTTCTAAATATATGGATCTCTCGGACACAATGCTTTACCTGCGTTTGCGAGTAACACACAGAGACGGCTCTCATCTGGGCCCCACCGACCACGTAGGCATCATTAACTATCCGTTAAACACAATCTTTACCCAAGTAGATGTTACATTAGGGGATAGACTCATCTCACAATCAAGCGCTACTCACCCTTACAGAGCTATGATTGAAACATTGTTAAACTTTTCAGAGGATTCTCTCAAAAGCCAATTTAGCACAGCCATGTTCTTCAAAGATACACGAGGGCGGATGGATTCAACATCGCTCACGGGCAACGATGTTAATGAAGGGCTGGTTCACAGAGCCCAATTGATTGAGGGGTCCAGGGAATTTCAACTCCTAGGCCCCATTCACTCGGATATTTTCTTTTGTGAGAGATACCTCTTAAATAACGTGGATCTAAGGCTAAAGCTAACAAGAGCCAGCGATGATTTTTGTTTAATGAGTCCCCCCGACGCTGATTGCTCTCTGAAGATAATAGGAGCCACCCTTTTTGTAAAAAAAGTAGCGGTCGCACCGGCCGTTTCTTTGGGTCACGCAGCAGCTCTCCACAAAGACAACGCGCTGTACCCCCTATCGAGGATCAACGTAAAGACTTACTCTATACCCCAGTTATCGAGGATCTGCCATCAAGACAATCTCTTTTTGGGACATACGCCAAAGTATGTGGTTTTAGCACTCGTCAATCACAGCGCTTTTGTGGGGCGGAAGAATTTAAATCCTTTTAACTTTGCCCACCACAATATTGAATACCTAGCCCTAACTCAAGAAGGGCGGCAGATCCCATCTAAGGCGTTTCAACCCCAATTTAACGCAGGAAACGCAGTGCGCGAGTTTCATAACTTGTTTACCTCGACGGGGAGGTTTTTAAAAGATTTACCTCTAAGTATAGACCACGAAGACTTTCAACAAGGCTATGCTCTGTTTGCCTTTAATCTAAATCCTAGCCAGGACACAGAGGCTTTATCCCCTGTGTCCAGCGGTACACTCAGATTGGAGATGAGATTCAGGACCCCGCTTCCCCATACCGCCACACTTATTGTGTACGCTTGTTACGACTCTATTTTAGAAATTAACTCGAAGAGGGAAGTGTTAATGGACTATTACTGAGGAGATGAACGGAAGGGAATTGGAGAGTTTGATGACACGTTTACAAGGACATTTATTTGGAGGCGTTTACGCTTCGGACGAGTTATCCTCCTTGAAACCCTCGCCACCCATATACTATATAGTTAATACACACCCCCGCTCTAAACCCGGAGAACATTGGTTGGCTCTCACCTTGGAAAAGGACGACTCTGCATCTTTTTTCGACCCCTTCGGCTTTCCCCCTGATTTTAAATATTACCCACAAAGTATAAAGTCTTTTCTGGAAAAGTATTCTAACCGTATAATTTACCATAATCGCCAGTTACAACATGAACTGTCAGCGGCCTGCGGCCCTCATTGTGTGTACTACCTGAGCCACAGAGGGTGTGGAGAGTCTTACCAGGATGTGATGGACTGCTACACCGACGATGTAATCAAGAATGATGCTATGGTATCTGCTTTTGTTCGGCGACACCGGTTTTTTACCTGCAAACCATGCGGAGGACAAAAATCATGTTCTTTCAACAAATTTAAAAAATGTCATTGTCTGTAACGGATTATGTTTTTCAAATCATTTATTCAATAAAAGCAATTTAAAAGGCAATACAGAGTGATGTGTTTTTCCTTACATAAAATAAGTGTCATATTTAAAACCCCTCCCACTTTATAGTCGAAGCAGTCCGTTTTCTTTTCTTTTTCCCGTTTGAAGATTCCTTAACAATGGGATTAGGTGTATATGAGCCGTTTTTTAGACGTCTCAACTCCTCGCGTGCATGTGGGTTAGAAACCGTTGTTTCGGGTATATTGAGTTCTGAGAGGGTGTGTAGAAACTCGCTCCAACCTCTAGGACCTTGCGATGAAACATTCTTGCCGATGAGATGTTTGAGTAAATCAGTCATGTGGGATCCTCTGACGGGCTTACCTCTGAAGATGAATTCGCTGCGAGGAGTCCAACCTCTTTCGTCGGTAGACAGTTTTCTTAAAACATAATCGGCATTTTTACGGTAACGAGGAGGGATTGTTTGGACGATGTCGAGCCAGGCTTCATTCTCCAAACCCGTCGCTTCATCTGATGGGGATGTGTTTGATGTCTCAGCAGGTAGAGTCAGGTTGATTGGTCGTCGTTCGTTTTCCCCTTGTTTGAGCAACCCTAAATATCGTTGCATCAAGGATTGGTACTTTTTAATTTTCTCATACTGGTCTAGAGAACTATCTTCTAGGACCTCCTTCATTTTAAAATCCAAATTACGCTCCGCCGTCTCTCGAATGGTTGGTTCCGGCCTGCTTAAACGTTCCAGTTGGTGAGGTGAGACAAGAAACATTTTCTGAGCTGTTCTCAAACTCATGTTGGTTAAAGTTTATTTATTTATTAGACCGCCTAAAAGACTTCCGAGGACAGGGGCGAATGCCCCCAACAAGGGTAAGATAAAACCACCCTTTTGAATCAAGACCGCCCGTTTTTTCTTCAGACTTTTTTTCTTATCGGCCAATTCTCTGATCACCTTCTTTTGCTTTTTTAGCCTCTTATACTGCGAAGGACTCAGCGGTATGTGACCTTTTAAGAGATTTAGAGCAATCTCGCAGAGAGCTTTCACCAAGCTACCGGGACCGCGCAAAAGTATGTCTTTACGTTTCTTGGGCTTGGCGTGAAACAAAGTTTTGAGCAGCGGAGCATTTCTTTTTAAAAGCTTCGACATCTTATTAAGTCTTGGGTATGTAGACGGTAGGCCACTGATGAGCTAGTAAGCCCGTCCTCAGTCTATATTGATCTGGACATGTCGGGGTTAAATCCACTAATAAATACCCGTGAGCGTCTTTGGTAGCGTCTTCAAAGCTTTCCAAAAAATACTTTTTCTTTGAGGGAAATATCTGATTAGCCAAAACACTCGTTTGTAATTTATCACGCGGGTTTTTAAACAACACCATATAATTACTGTTGAGGCTGATTGTCCGGCTGTATTTACCTTGATGAAAAATGTTCTGCGTTAACATGATGACGCTCATATTCCTATGATGTCTATATTGGGTAAAAATTCTTACCACCTCAGGGTGGTCCGACGCCTGAAAGATGACGTCGTCCAGAATAACCAAATGACTTTGACGCGCTGGAAACAAACTTTCATCCTCAAAAGAATCAGGGAGACCTTTCACAAAGTTAATATTTTTATTCAGCTTTTGAAGTTCCTCGTAGAGAGGTTGAAAAGAAGTGTAGATCCATACAACATTGTCAGGAAGACTTTTCATAACATGGTTACAATTTTCCAAGATACTTTTTACAAAATATGTTTTTCCACACCCGCTTGGTCCAGATATTAAACAAGAAAAGGGGGGTTGAAGCCTCGGATCAAAATCAACTTGATTTAACTCCATTTCACAAAACACACTAATAACCGAAAGGCAGGGTGCGTCCGTGGGGGATAAGACGTCTCTTGTCATATACTACCCTGAACTTTTTCATGAATGACATGTTTTTTAGGTGAAAACCCTTTTTGTTACGCACGATAGTGTGTTGAGGCGTTTCAATCGTTCTGGTTTGTGTGCCTGATGAGTCAATGTACCCTTCGACTAAATTCTTGATGCTGTCAAAATTGACGCGTTTGCAAGTGTCATGGGTCTGTGTGATACCTTTTACCTTCATTACCGTTTTCATGCTGTTCCTAGTTTGGTAGGCGTAACTTTTAGGACCCGCTGAAACAAACTCCTGAATGCTATCTCCTCCCAACTCGTCAGTCAAATCCCCCAAATAGTCACCTAATTCCAAAGGACTTTCACCGTCTTTGACTACATAGACGAGGCTGTCCGTGTCGGTGTACAAAACACTCGTCTGCAGTCGCTCCAAATATGCGTACATTTTTAGACGTGCATAAGCCGTGGTCATGCATGCTGCAAAGATGTTAGCGGTTTTGGAGGGGGGGGGGGGGACGTTGCAACGTCGGTGGTAGCTGTACTGCACGATCGACCTTTGATCGTTGAGGAAGTGAAAGGCTTTGATCTCGTACACCCCCGAAAATAACAATTCAAAGAAGCGTTCTGTGCTGCTTACAATCTCTGTTTTATCCAAATTATCACGCTGTCCCAATTTGCCCCAAAAGTTGTTGAGGCATAATTTAGACACCTGCCTCTTACCCGCATTCACATTTATTTTTGAGGGGTCTAGTCTAATACCTTGGTGAGTCTCATAGTTTTCGATGTACTTTTCCCTACCTGCCTGATCAACGACGTAGGAAGGATACCCCGAGGCCTCTTGCTTCCCTTTAAGGAATGTATCGATATATGCTTTGAAGACGTCGCTACTCGACGAGTCAAAATGCCACACCTCCGTAATTTGTGATATGGTGTAGCCCAGCTCGAGAGCCTTGTTGAATTCAGGCGTAACCCAAACACCGGTTAAGGCTCTCTCGTCATCGTTATGCGAACACGAACTTTCTTGATTGTTAAGTTCTGCGCACGTGCGACAAAGTGTAAACACCAGTTTACCTCTTGCCGTTTTGTAGGGCAGCAGGGGGAAATAGAGGCCTCGTGGAGGGTTGACTTTAGCTCTGATGAACCCGAAATACTTTTGGGGGGCATCGAAATTGTCGTGAATGATGGTAGGATGTCCTAACGGATAGGCACATGTGCTGTTGACAAAAGGATAAAGCGATGTAACATCGACGTACATTACACGTTCACCGGGGGCAGCCGTATAATGTAACACGAAGGCATTCGTTCTCCCTCCAAAAAGAGCTTTACGTGGTATAAGAGGCTCAGGGAATTTTGAATTGCGCAAGAACTCTCTTATATCCGGATTTGACTTTTTTAACCGCAGCCACTCATGCTCCCACATCAACACAAGCTGTACACCGTGCTTGACTTTTAGATCCTGTATTTTCTTTTTAACCCTGTCAAACTTTTCTTGAAACGGTCGTTTACTCATAGGACACTTTTGAGTCGGATCGTAACATTCACGGCATCCGTGATAGAAACATCCGAGATATTCCCATACATATTTTACGCCGTCTATCAAAGCGTACCCGTCTACATAGTACTGCCCGATCTTGACCTCCCCCTTGTTTAAGGCGTGAATAATAGGTATTTTTTGGCTGTGCGCCACCCACATTAGGTATTGGATCGAGTCGCGTGAGAATGATTTGGATTGTTGTATGTAATTATCGGTCGGCGTAATAGCCAATGTTTTAGGTGTTAGGAAATTGTTCCGGAACACCTTCATGCAGGAGGAGGCGATAGTTACAGAATTGAACGGGTCTGTACCAGTCGCATTAAGAAACTCCTCTCTAAATTTCTCACAAGCTGTCGCCAAAATATTCACATCATTTCTACAGTACATTAGAGCTTCCTGAGCAAAATTGAAGGTTCCCTTACACGCTACCTCGTACCATTCAAAAAACTTTGTACGATGGACCGTCGACATACGCTCTATCCCATAATATTTTGGATCAGGGTAGGGACCGATGTAATTTAAATGGTCTAGAGAGCTAAAGCCATGGGGGAAATACCCTTTAGTTTGATCGATGAAACCTAGAGCTTTAGGCAAGGAGCTGAGGGGCATCGTGAGGAAGGACAAGGAGTCGATGTACCCCAGTTTGTAGTCCGTATCTGAGAAACAAATGACTTTGCTCCCTTGCATAATGACGCTGACATTAACCCCCATGTCTACCATTTTGTTTAGAATGATGTAAGCGTCAAAACCTTTGGCGTTGTGAGCGATTAGTTTAGACTGTTCAAAACGAGGGTTCCTGACATAATCAAGAAATTGTTCGACGCAATCAAGACCCAACCAATGTTTTTCCACCCCCTTTGTCGATTTGGTACACACTAGGTAGGGTTTGTGTTTACCGTCAGCACCTACGAATGTTTCAAAATCGTAGTAAATTATTTGTTTACAAGGCGCTTCCGGTTTTAGAGGCTGCATGTAACACAGATGAGGGTTTCCTCTCGCCTCATCACCGCCCTTAGGTAGAACCTCTCCACATACTGTGCATTTGGCTTGAGGGCATTTATGTTTAACATTCTCCCCCTGTGATTTGACGTAATATTCCACACTGCATTCGCTACATTTTTTGTATTTCTCACAGTTGCTAGTCTCGGATTTTGAGGTCTGTCTGCGTTCTTTGTGTTTAACGAAGCAACTCTCGTTCTGACATATTTTGTTACAATCGTTACAATGAATGGCTTTGAACGGTTGTTGTTTGCAGGTAGGGTCGAGACAGATGTGACAATGCCCCTCACAACTATGTTGTTCTTGGTTTTTATGCCCTTTGTAACATTGTCTGCAAAAGTAGGATTTCCCTATGAACTCCTTAACCGATTTTATTCCATAATAGTGTCCGTCTAATAGCAGTAAGAACACTGAGTCCTCTGATTTGGGGTATTGCGTCTCAAAAAAAGACAGGGGGCGTTCGCAATCCGCTCTATAAGCTATAACGATTTTGCGTTTCACAAGCGTTTCAAATTTGTGTACGTCCCTCAGACTAACGGCAGTCTCACAAGTCAACCCCACGCTTTGCTGTAAATAACGAGCCCTCTGTGTAGCCTGATCAACAGTCAACGATCCGTCAAGCAGGTATGCTAACGATCTAGCAAAGCATAATTTATCATCTTTGTCATACGTTATGTACAAACATCTCTTCTTCTTTTGAACCATTTCATCATTTGTAGTCAAAATTAGTTTGCGTTTGGCACCTCCTCCGCCATTAACATCAAATACAATCTGTACAACAAGTTCTAGACTATTGTCGGCCAGTACCTCTGTATTAGATTGTGCGATGCGATCTAGCAAATTATGGACTGCGTCAGTTACGTCATTCGGGTCATTAACAGCATCTAGGTAACAGTGCTCCCTCACATTTTCACCCACTATTTCTGCTTGGACTATATCACCGCGACTAGTCGATCTGATTACCTCCTGCACAGCTTCATTCAAATTATTGCCAATGTTTGTGTAGAAGGCTGCAAAATCAAGGGGGTCTTCGGGTCTCGTTGTATTTAGACGTCGTCTTATCTCCAAGTTGTTAAAATTCGGACGCCTAACTTGTCCCCCCACCTGTCTGTTTGTGTCTGAAGATTGTTGCAAGGTGGATTGTGTACTGGGGGTTGGTGCTGGGGGATGTTCTGCTTGAATGTGTCGATGTACCCGAGACTGTTGTTGGAGGTCTTGTCTAGCTGGTGTACTACTACCACCAGCTTCTGTCTGTTGCGTTTGATTGTGCGTGTATGGTTGGTATTGAAAGTTTTGTGTATTTGACACAAGTGTCTGCTGGCAATGTGTACTGCTGCTACCTTCTGCATATTGCATTTGATTGCGTGGGTGTGGCTGGGAATGTTGTGAAAATGATACAGAGGATTGCTGTTGGTCATTTCTATGTATGTCTGGTTCAAGTATGTCCTCAACGGCTTCGTCGTTTGAAGATGACTGGTTAAGACGTGCAAGAGCCCTCTCTAAAGGATTAAAGAAATCAATAAAATCCTCAATGTGTCTTATAGCCACAAACGGATCGCCATCATCGCCGCCGATTTCATCAGGCATTTGAAAAGGCTCGATTTGCATAGAGATCTCATCGTTTAAGGCATTTACAATTTCAGCCAAACCTTGACCTACATTATCTAAATCCATGTCACCCCCCTCAGAGTTTTCCATTTCAGATTCGCTTTCAATCGGTGGAAACCCGACGAATTCACCTTCCTCTTCGGCCCTCACGTTTTCACGCCTTAATATCTCTTCTTCTTCTTCTCCTTCTTCTTCTTCTTCGTCAGATATTATTATGACCTCAGGTTGAGCAGTCTCTGGGACCGTCTCGCTCAGTATATCACCACCTATAATCATACAACATCACCGGTTCATTTAAAAAATAGTAATACATAGGTTTTATTTTATTTAAAAAAAAAAAGGAAATTTACCGTTCACTCCTGCAGATAATTCGTCATCCAATTCTTCCTCATCACTCGTAATTACGAAAATCTCCGGCTGTCTAACCCTCTCGTTCACATCCTCATTCAATTCTGTAAATATCCATTACTAACAGTTAATTTTAAAGCAAGAAAAAGCTCTAAACGTTTCAAAAAAAGAAATACTTACGCCGGATTCCTGTCACAACATCGCCACCTTGTGACGCTGAATAATAATACAGTTGAATTTCATCCAACAACGCTTCTAATTCTGTAAAAATTCAAATTTAAAATAAGAAATACGAACTCATTCACTCATTCAAAAAAAAATAAAATAAAAAAAAAACTCTCCTAACTCTATAAAATTAAAATAAAAGTAAAACAAAAAATACATATTAATACAGACTTATTCCAAAATCTCTCATAACTTAAAAATAAAATAAACGCTATAAGTATAAAAATAAAGTCATGCATCATTCCATTAAATAAATAAATCACTCACTAAGATGCTTGCTTTTCCAGAAGCTTCATTAAGATGTAGGGTTTTTTTATTTCATAGCAAAAACATTAATAGAAGTGAATATAAGTGCCACATTTGTATGAGTATATATACATATATAGATAATATCAAGAGTTAATTACCTGGATTCATCTTGGAAGCTCAGAGCCGATACCTCTTGAGAATTTTTCAGAGAAGTGAGTGTGGCATTGCGAAGGCCTCATATTACTTTTCCCCCTTCACCATAATAGAAATGGCTAGTACTTTTCCCCCGGCGGTTTTACCCATACTAAACCACTCCCTCCGATCACGTCATTCAATCTCATTATTATTCACTCAATCTAGGGGGGCGTGCACCGGATCCGGAAGTTAACCAAACAATTAGCATTTGAACCCGGGTCAGCCATGATATCTGCAAAAACAGGTAGGAACACCACCTACACATCATCCATCTTCATTAAGGGGTCATTAATCTTCATTAAATGACATCAGGAAGTCATTAAGGGTCATTCATCTTCATTATATAACACCTGGAAGTCATTAAAGGTCATTCATCTTCATTAAACGACATCCGGAAGTCATTAAAGGTCATTCATCTTCATTATACGACATCCGGAAGTCATTAAAGGTCATTCATCCTCATTAAACGACATCCGGAAGTCATTAAAGGTCATTACCCCTCATTAAATGACATCTGGAAGTCATTAAAGGTCATTAACCCTCATTATATGACATCTGGAAGTCATTAAAGGGTCATTAATCTTCATTATATGACATCTGGAAGTCATTAAAGGGTCATTAATCTTCATTAAATGACATCAGGAAGTCATTAGGGGTCATTAATCTTCATTAAATGACATCAGGAAGTCATTAAGGGTCATTAACCCTCATTAAATGACATCAGGAAGTCATTAAGGGTCATTAACCCTCATTATATGACATCTGGAAGTCATTAAAGGGTCATTAATCTTCATTAGGGAGGGGTCATGACCCATACATGACCCCCCTAATCTAATTAAGAATGTCATCCATCAAATTTTGACAGAAGCGGCCTTGTAATATTCTCTCTAAGGACATTTTCAAAACCACCACGGGACGGTTCCAACAGGGTAAAATCAATAGCCAAGATCTCATTTGGCTCGGAAGCGAACAAATGACCCATAAAACTGTGTGGCACTGAACCAGAGTCTTTAGCCACCTGACAGCGCTCACACTGTTGAACCCATTGCTTGATGTCTGAGGCCATTCCTGGCCAGTAACAACGCTGTCTCAC
This sequence comes from Festucalex cinctus, assembly GCF_051991245.1. Lineage (NCBI taxonomy): Eukaryota > Metazoa > Chordata > Actinopteri > Syngnathiformes > Syngnathidae > Festucalex > Festucalex cinctus. Next base: position 19,371,015 of record NC_135429.1, on the reverse strand, counting down.
CAGGTCAGTGGTTCGATCAATGCCCTGGTGGCCATGGTCCTGATGCAGACAAGTCATTGTCTCCTGCTTAAGGACTGCAGGCAAAACCAGCTGGAGCAATTGACTACCACCATCAGGCTGGAAAATTTGCCGATACAGCACCCCCTCTCTTTCCACCAACCGGTCCCACTGGCGCACCAGTGCCATCACTGCCTTGGAAACCTGAGGTCTCTCCACTGCTGTTGGTTGAGCCTGCCTCCGCCAGAATACCAAAGACTCCTTTATGAGAGGGTCAGCCTCCTGCAGGGTTCGAATATCTGCTGACGAAGAAGATGGGCAAGCAGATACTACCCCCTGAGTTGCCACCACCCTCTCCTCTGGGCACACCGCATGCTGGATGCCACTAGGGACGGCAGTGCCGGGCACAATACTTTCCACCCAGCCAGAGCTGGACAAGTATTGCCTCGACAAGGCATCAGCATTACGATTGCTGCGACCTGTTCGGTACTTGATATCAAAATCAAATGCCGCCAGCTGCGCAGCCCAGCGATGTTCTGTGGCACCCAGCTTGGCAGTCTGCAAATAGCTCAGTGGGTTGTTATCTGTGAAGACCAGGCACTTGTGCCCCAACAGATATTCCCGAAACTTTTCAGTCATGGCCCATTTCAGCGCCAGGAATTCCAATTTCATGGAGCTGTAATTATCCATATTACGCTCAGTAGGTCTAAGGCCACGACTTGCATATGCCACCGGCTGAACTCCCCTGTCAGTTTCTTGTGAAAGCACTGCCCCCAGACCGCTGTGACTAGCGTCAACCTCCAGGATAAAAGGGCGAGAAAAATCAGCATAGGTCAACACTGGTGCCGAAACCAACCTTGCTTTCAAGGCCTCGAAACTGGCCTCACACTGTGCTGTCCAAGCAGCACCAAGGGCCTGCTCTGAACCTCTCCTGGTCTTTTTACTTGTAAGCTCAGCCACTAATCTATGCAAAGGGGCAGCCAATTGCGCAAAGCCCGGAACAAAGCGCCGATAATAGCTTGCAAATCCTAAGAATGAGCGTAGCTCCGAGACATGACTTGGTTGTCTCCACTTGGAAACTGCATCAATCTTGTCAGGATCAGTAGAAACTCCCTCACTTGAAATGACATGGCCCAAATACTTCACTTCTTTCTGGAAGAAGTTACACTTCTCCAACTTAGCTTTCAGGCCTTCCTTTTGAAGCCGACCAAGCACCAGTTCCAGCCACTGTAGATGTTGTGCAACTGAGGAGGAGAAGACCACAATATCATCAAGGTACAGTAAAAGTGACTGTCCTTGCTGATCTCCAAACATCCTTTGCATCAGCCGCTGGAACGTACTTGGGGCATTACACAGCCCAAAAGGCATCCGATTGAACTCAAAAAGTCCGAAAGGGGTACAGAAGGCAGTCTTGTGTTGATCTGGTTCAGAAACTGGCACCTGGTTGTACCCGCTTGCGAGGTCAATCGTTGAAAACCAACGAGCTCCACAAAGCGCATCCAAGCTTTCCTCAATGCGTGGCAGTGGGAATGCATCCTTGCGGGTTTTGCTGTTAAGGAGACGGTAATCAATACACAAGCGCAGGCTTCCGTCCTTCTTCCGGACCAAGACAATAGGTGAGGCATAAGGACTACTACTTTCCTTAATGACTTGAGCCTCCAACAGCTGGTTGATGTGGGCCTTCACGTCCTCATATTCTGACGGAGGAATGCGACGGTATCTTTGTCTAACTGGAACGTCATCAAGGAGTGGAATATTGTGGGAAATGAGATTAGTACAGCCCAAATCTCCATCATGAACTGAAAAGACAGAGCTATACTTTTGCAACACTGATCTTACTTCAACCTGCTCCTCTCCCGTCAGCATTGACAGATCCACTTGAGGGGCCTCTTTAGGTGCTGAAATGGTGGATTCTTGCAATGAGACCGTAGCCGTGAAAGGCTGCACTTCGCTTACCCCCGTGGGTAGGCTAATAACCTGAGCCCCTCTGAGAACACCAAGAGAAGTCCGTGGGTACAGAAGTATATCCATGGTTCCCACGTTTACCACTGGAACCTGAACCATACCCTGGACAACCTGGACCAAACATGGAGATGCTAGCAACCCAGCTGGCAAACCAGAATCAGGGGGCTCAAAGAGCACAGTCTGGTTCTCAAAGTGTGAGGAGCAGGTACTAGCCACCATTTTCATGAAGCCAGCAGGGATACGAATGGCTCGTTTACCTTGCACCCTAACTGAACCGGGAGGGTCTTCCTGAGCCTGTACAGCAGCCTGGTGGCACTTCTGAAGGGCCTCAACGATTTGATCAGGGGCCAGCAACACAGAGGGTGACTCAAACAAAGACCGACCATATGCCCCAAAAAGGTGTCGATAGCAGCGTCGGATCACATTCATCCCCAGGACTCCAGGGGGTGAGGAGGCCGCCCCAGGTGGGTCCTTGACTACCAAGACACCACAACGTGGTACTACCTTCTCACAAAGAGTCACATCAAGCTCCAAATAGCCAACATATGGGATGGCTAGGCCGTTAGCTGCACGCAGCTGTAGCCAGTGACAAGACCGCAAGCGATCATAACCCCATGGGGCAAAATGCAGCTGGAAAAAGCTCTCAGTTATAGTGGATACCATGGACCCAGTATCCACCAAGCACAACACTGAGACATCACCCATAAGAACATCAACACTTGGACAAGATGACATTAGGCTAGTCGGTTTGCAGTCTATGGAGCCTGGAGATTCCCCTACTGAGCTTTGGCTCAACAACTCAGCAGGCGTCAGTTTTCCGACTGCTGAGCGGGCAAGGAAGGTCTAGGAGGATTGATAGCTAAACCTGCGACAGAATGAGCACGGGCACGAAAGGGGACGCGCTCGCCATCACACTGGCGGGCAAAGTGTCCAGGTTGTTGACACCTACGGCAAATCACATTGTTTTGTGACACCCGACTCTGAGTTTGGGGAGCCTGCAAGGCGGCAACCGCGCGCGTTAGATCATCCAGCTGCCCTTGTTGGCGCTTCAAAAGGTCCATCAGCTCCGTAAGACTGGGCCCATGGGGAGCAGCAACAACGGCTGGAACGGAACTGCCCTGAACACGAAACTGAAGACCGTGACCGGATGGAAGAGAGTAGCTACGCCCCCGAGAACCTCCCGGACGTCCCTCCCTCTCCCACCTTATGGCCTCACTTCGCACCTCCAACAAGGAAGCTGCAGGCTGACGCCGGACCATTTGCTTCAGCTCACGACGCAGGGAACTGTCCAGCACATGCTCTACAAACTGGTCACGAAGCAAAACATCAGCATTTGGCATCCCATTGGGTGCACTCTGCTGAATAGGTTGCATAAGGGATAACAAGGCTAAAGAGAACTCCTGCAGCGACTCACCTTCCTGCTGCTGTCTAGCAAAAAAGGCCTGTTGCAGAGTAATGTAGGAATGAGTTTGACCATACAACTCTCGCAAAATTGCTAGAATGCAAACTGGGTCATCTCGTTCTGTAGCTGATCTGAACCTAATTTCTTCTCGTGCCTCTCCTTCCAAATGGTCAATAATAAAGAGGGCCTGATCCGCAGCCGAGAGGTGCCGGGCCCGCATGCATGCCTCTATCTCCTCAACCCACTCAGACACACTAATGCCTGATTTGCCATTAAACATGGGACATCTGCGCTCTCTCGGTATAACCACCAACCGCTCAGTTACAACAGGTGGAGCACCAACGGCTGGACCAGGAGACCCAGAGACTGCCCCACTGGGGCCTGAATGAGGCACGCCACGCTCCCGAAGCAAACGCTCATTGTCTGCCTTCAATTGCAGAACAAGCTCCTGAAGCTGCTGTACCTCCTCCTCCATACCGAGGGCCTCACCCAGGTTTCCACTAGGATAAGAGAAAAAATAATTATTATTTTCTGAAAAAAAAAAAATTCAGAATTATGGCTCCTGTCTTGGCTTATACTAATAAAATACTCAATACACACAAAATAAAAAAAATAGACCAACAATAAGAATTTATTTATTTTTCTCTTTTGGAAATCACATGTGTCCTTTAATAGTGGATCCTGCCGACAACGCCAAATTGTGGCAAAGTGGCTTAAGTAGTGGGGGACAACGCCACCTGGGGACTTGCACCCCAGGAGTCTAAAACACGTTTAACAACTAAAAGGCACACAGTTTAAACATCCACAGGACAAGATGTGACTCCAAAATATTCTGAGTTTATTAACAAATTAAAAACAACCTGACAACAAAACAAAGTGGTGTGGGACTGCTAAAAACACCACAGGACTGGGGGACTTACCACGACAGCGGTACCAAAAAAAAAAGGGGGAACTCCAAACACTACACAGCACCCGTGACACAGCAAACCAAATAAGTGGGAAAAAACGGGACCACCACCAGGGGGACCGCTGCCGCAAGGTGCCCTCAGTACCTGGCAACGATAAAAACACAAATTAAAAAAAACAAACAACCCACACCACTTCACCCAAAGTAATCTGGCAGAGCAAAAATAAAAACAATCTTAAACATATAAAATAGCCATACTGTTAAAAGAAACAAAAAAAACTATTAATATAAAACAAAGAAGCCAAACAGATAAAAATGTTAAATGAATGGAAGGGCTCCGCGGCGGCAACACTTCGCCTGGGTCGGTCCTAACAGTTCAGCTGACCCAGGTCGCCGCCCAAACAGGAAGGGAAGTTGTCAGGAAGGTAACGTGTTTAAAATCCAGTTTTAAGATGTTAAAAAGCCAAGACAACAGTATAACCCGGAGTAGTGCCAAACTGGAAGACAAATTAATCAATTACAAATTAATTAGAAATAAAAAAAAAAGGTCTTCCCAACTAGCACAAAAAAAAAGGAATTCATATTCCTTACCGGAGCGCACAATGGCAAGGTCACGGCGTGGGGAGGAGATACCCAGCGCGGCTCCACAATTTAATGGCTGGACAACAAGGTAAAAGCAATTAAAGCTTGTTCCCCTGCCCCGCCCCTGCACAAGGCCGACAGCCAACGCCCTACCTGCAGGAAGCGCCGCACACCCACCCGGACACCAGGGAACAGTCACGTTCCAACATATGCCACGTTGCTGTAACCAAGCAGTACTAGATTAAGTTTCTAAAATCATGAATGGGCCAAGTCAACAAACGCACGCATACCTTCACTTGGGTCCGACACCACCCGCACACAGACCACGTCAGCGCACGTCTGTCAACTCCGTCAAGGAGGAAAAGGAAGTGGAAGAGAGACAGACTGGCTGGCTGACCTTTATTTTCTTAACCATTTACTCCTCACAAGGGGTTGTGGGGGTGCTGGAGCCTATCCCAGCCAGCTTCGGGCAGTAGGCGGTGTACACCCTGAACTGATTGCCTTCAACAAATATTTTAAGGGTAAAAGAGCTTGAGCATTTTTTATTATCTTAGCAGCAAGGTCAGGTCGCCGATGCAATGTTTAGCAGTCCAAATGCGAAGTACTGTATTGAAATACTAAATCTTCATATGTGCCTTCCCATATGCAAATGAAGCAATGAACATATCATATGGTAAATGGAGACCCACCAAAATGGATCTAGACATTAAATCAAAGTTCACTTGAGGGCCAAGTGACAAAAAAGTGAAAGTGAAATGAATTGTATGATAAAAAGACAGAAGTAGAAAATTTGTCACAACCGAACCGTAACTTTCATTCAAGCAGTGCATGTCTTTGGGGTAGCAAAAACTTCCTTCACGAGCGTGACTTGTTTTTATTCATATCTCACATTGTGTTTGTGCTCCCTCAGCCATTTCCAGCGATTTCAAGCCCGTTCCCGAGTGAGACGCAGTAGCCATCACAGCAGTTGCATAATTCAGTAATTTAATCTAATGGAATTTAATATGAAATGGAAATGTGTTGTGCTTAAAAGTTAATGCAACTGAACTGTTCTTCAAAGGTGCACTTCATGATTTAAAACAGGCTGTATGCGTCACTAGGAGTTTTATTCATATATTGATTGTATTTCACATGTGGTCAAATGTAATTTTATTTAATTGTGTGGTTCTTCTGGATACCACTAGAAGGATCCTACATACCACTAGTGGTACCCATAATCACACTGATCTCTGTATGTACAATAATATACTGTACACAATAATATATGCTGTAATAATATTGTATATTCTTCTGTAACTGCTTTGACTTCAAACTGTCAAAGTAAACGTTGATCTGAATGTGACAGTGTCGTTGATAGCACTTTTTTTTTATTTTATTTTTTTTATTTTAACTGGGGCTGAACTAGTCCAGGGGCACCTGTGTTGGAGGAGGGAGACATCTAAAACACCCAGGACTGGGGCTCCCTTGAACCATGGTTGCCGACCCCTGTACTCATCAACAGTGTTGCCACAGTTACCTTGAAAAAGTAACTTAGTTACTTTACTGATTGCTTGGTTTTAAAAGTAACTAAATTGCGTTACTGATTACTTGATTTTAAAAGTAACTAAGTTAGATTAAAAGTTACTTTTTTAGTTACTTTCAGCAGCTGCCAATAACACCATCTCAACATAAAAATAATGCGGTAGAAACGGAGTTCCAAATACTTTATTTAAAGTGCATTTTTAACATGAAAATAAAGTTGTTGTTTTGTTATGAAAAACAAAATGGGCAGTCTCTCTTGACTTCTTGTAACGTAAATACTTTTTATAAAACAAAAAATAAAAATCTATCCAGGTTGAAAATGAAAATCCCCTTAATTCCTCTATTGTTTGTTCCGCTATTCCAGTGTGTACACTTGAGTCGACTTGTGCATGCTGAAAACGTGACTTGTCTGACGTCACTCCCCCTGGCGAGAGGGCGGAGATGACCTCATCCCATAATGCTTCACGGACCAGTTGAGGATGGAAATAAATGATTTTTTTTTTTACCACTTTTATGGTCCATAATGTACACTTTTTTGTTGCATTGTGTGCCTGTTGGTTAATAAAACTAGTAGTAAAAGTATCATCACTTTTGTTTTGAATGTGCAAACCATTCACGACCAGACCATGGCGGAATTCAGTGTGGTGATCAATGACTCCACCTCATCTTCGAAGTTAGTGGCAGTTGTTTATGACTGTTACAAGAGTGAGATATTTTGCCTTCTTCATGAAAATGTGGAGTAATGCATTGAGTCTCTGGACAGTAACTTTAATCAGACTATTTTGTAGAATAAAGTAACGCATTAGACTACTAGTTACTTTGGATAGCAAATTTTTTTGAGTAACGAAGTAACGCGTTACCGGCAACACTGCTCGTCAACCAAAAATATTGATTCATGCTTAAGTTTGTGTGCTATCAATTTCTAGTATACTGCATGTTAGCATAAGCTAGTGGGTGCAATCTTCAGGCAGAATTGCTTGGTTGCTAAAAAAACAAAAAAAACATTTGTTTTATATGTTTAGTTTGAGTGGCATTAAACTGCTTGTTTATTGTTCAGCAATCAAAAATGTGGACAAACCAGAGCGACAAGAAGCTCCTGGTCACCGCCCACAAGCCAGGTGAGTCTAACATAAGTTGGTTCATAGTATTAGCTACAAAGACAGCCAATTCTTTTGAGAAAATGAAGTTCCAATGGCCACATACCATCAAAAGTACACTTTGTGCCAAACAAGCGAGTTGAATTCACTGTCACCATCCATTGCTTGTATGTCAAATTTATAGTCTCAAATATAGTAAAAGTAGTCCTGAGTCAGGTCGTATCTCAAGATACCACCAATAATGATTAGAGCAGGTGCCACGATTGTGGTGCCCTACAACTAGACACTCTACTGTCTAGCTCTAGCTATCACTAGACAGTCAAAATATTGCTGGTGCATTGTACACCATGCACGTGCTTGTCATTGTATGTAAAGTGTTGTACACAACACATATTTTCTTTTGTTCCAACAGAATAAAACTTCATTTAATGTTTTTTTTTTTAGACTATTCCATATGTCATTTTTTGAAAATGGCATTGCTATTTTCAAAAAATGCTAAATAAATAAATAAAAAAAAATATAAAAAATAAACATGAGAGCCAGTCTTTTGAACGGTTCTTTTACCTGGAATGAACGGCTCCCCTGAAAGAGCCAAAAGTTCCATCACTACCATCTTCCGTCATCGTCAATCCGTTCACAATGGCATTGTAATCAGCAATCCGTCATTCGCCGATGCATGGCGCGCCGCCATCATTGACGGACCAACGTCATTGACGGATTGTCAGACCGATGCCCACCAACATTGACAGCTGACAGACTTTCCACCCACTTTATAACAGGCTCACATCCAACTTCATGCTATATGCCATGAAGCATTACTGACACCTACCTGTGGATATAGCAAACTATATAACACTAGAGATGTTACATTTGAGCCTTCCTGCTCGAATCTGATTCGTGCAAATGAGGAGGCGTGTCGAAGCAGTTCTCCCACAACTGCTTCCGACATGCCGAAAATCACGTGACCACTGCAAACGAGGCCTCGAACGTCACAAACGTGTCAGCGACTTCACGCTGTTTCACGGGAAATATTAACTCTGTGTTTGACAAACCTACCTGCAGTAATTAAAGCCCCAATTACTTGATACAAAAATTAGGAAAGGTAATGATCATTCGGCTCAAATATTTTCTCCATTCTAGGATTATGGAAATACGTATCCCATATAATAAAAACAATATCCCTGTTCACAACACCACACTTACACATTATATTCTGTTGAGTAAATTTGACTCTATTTACAGTGCAACCAAATAGACAATTTCAGAGTAATATTTGCATTTGGAAGAGCGTAAAATAAATAATTTAAAAAATAACAATAGTCAAAATTCGAACTCGCGACCTTCAGTTTGAGAGACATCTGCGCTACATGATGGCCACGGAGCTCCTGACGTCAATGATGTGTATTAGTATATCGCTGGTCAGCCTGAATTTTCCTACGTCTTAAAGCTGAAGCTGCAAATCGCGAGGTCGCTCCTCAACCCATGAGAGATAGTGACACGAAGCGAGGAGGTAGGACTCAGACGCAGAGTGACAGTTGGCCAACAAGGCTGCAGCTTTAATCAATCGAACCAAAAAACACCTCTCAAGGAGGGAAAAAAGGCAGAACAAAAAGAGCTCCAAACTGGAGATAAAACAAGGGCACTCAAAAACAGGGACAACTAAAGGCGCTCCGCTAGGGAGGAAAACAAGGGGGAAACTAAGGGCGCAAGACAAGGCAAGGCAAGGCAAGACATAGAACAAGGACTGTGGATCAAGGACTGTGATGACGCTTCCATGCACTGAGATGTGACACTTCGGCACTGAGGGAATGATTCAGGTGGCTTTTATGTCCGGGTTGATTGAGAACAGGTGGTGGTGATCATGGGCGTGGACCGGTAATCAGTGAGCTGCAGGAAGGGTAAGTGACCTGGGGTGAGATGAGAGTTAGTATTTTCAAAATAAAACAGGAACCTGACTGTGAAAAATAAAAGCATGACCCGCCACTCTGGTGGCGGCGTGACAGTACCCCCCCCCCCCCCCCCCCCCCCCCCCAACGGCCGGCCCAGGAATCTCTGGATGTTCATCATAAAAATCGTCGATGAGGGAGGGGTCTACAATGAATCGGGCGGGCACCCATTGCCGTTCTTCAGGCCCGTAACCCTCCCAGTCAACCAGGTATTGGTGTCCCCGGCCCCGCTTTCTGACGTCCAATAATTTTCTCACTTTATAGACTGGGCCCCCCTCCACCATCTCCGGAGGGGGCGGCGCAGGCTCGGGCGGGACCAGGGAACTGTCCTGGACTGGCTTGACCTGGCTCACGTGGAAAGTGGGGTGGGTGCGGAGGGATCGAGGCAGGCGAAGGCGCCACGAATCTTGGGGCCAACTTTGGACAAGGAACTTTGAAGTGAAGATTTCTTGTCGAAAGCCATACCTTCTGCCCTGGCTGGTACTGTGGTGCGGCCCTCCTCCTCCGGTCAACAGCTCTTTTCACCCTGTCGCCTTGACGTTGAAGTGCCAGTCGAGCTGCTGACCAGATTCGGCGACATCGGCGGATCATGGCGAGGACCGAGGGGACTGAGGCTTCCTCATCCAGGTCCGCGAAGTACGGCGGATCGTATCCGTGCACACACTTAAAAGGCGTAATTCCTGTGGCAGAGGTAGGTAAAGAGTTATGTGCCAATTCAACCCAGACCAAGTTTTTACTCCATGAGGACGGATTTTGGGAGACCAAGCATCGCAGCCCGGTCTCCAGCTGCTGGTTGAGTCTCTCGGCTTGTCCATTGGCTTCTGGGTGGTAGCCTGAGGTCAAGTTCGCCTTGGCCCCTATGGCTCTGCAAAACTCTTTCCAGAAACGAGAGACGAACTGGGGCCCGCGGTCGGACACAATGTGTCGCGGGAATCCATGGGTTCGGAATATTTGGTCAATCATGATCTCTGCTGTTTTCTTGGCGGAGGGTAGTTTGGGTAATGGAATGAATCGGACCATCTTTGAGAAGCGATCAACAACTGTAAGTATTGTGGTTTTACCATTTGATGTGGGAAGTCCAGTGACAAAGTCCATCGAGATTTCAGCCCAGGGTCTTGAGGGGATCGGCAAAGGCTATAGGAGACCCATCCGGGGTTGATTCGACGACTTATTCCGAGCACAGACTGGAGGCCTTTACATATTCCTGTACCGAGGATTCCATAGATTCCATTGTTTTTTTAGTAAATTTTGCAACCTTTTTTTTTTTTTTTTTCCTCTGAATGTTAACTACTGTTTCTTGATGCTTATGTGTTGTCTTTCCTTGTGTAAAGCACATCGAGTTGCCTTGTGTATGAAATGTGCTATACAAATAAACTTGCCTTGCCTTGCCTTACCAGAATCTTCGGGCTACAGCGAACAGGGTCCTGCGAGTACCTGGGTGACAAGACAGACGAGAGGTGTGTGCCCAGTTGATCACCTGTGCTCTTAGGGCCTCCGGGACGAACAGCCGCCGTGGTGGGCACTCCTTCGGTGTGATGGTGTCCTGGAGTGCCTCCTTGACCTCCTCTTCTACTTGCCAGGACATGGTTCCTACTATGCAGTCTTTAGGCAGGATAGATTCAGGTTCGGTTGCTGTGGTTTCCGGGTCATGAATGCGTGAGAGAGCGTCTGCCTTGACATTCTTGCTTCCAGGTCTGTAGGTCAGAGAAAAAGAAAATCTGTTAAAAAAACAAGGACCACCTGGCCTGTCGGGGGTTCAGTCTTTTTGCTTGGCGCAGGTACTCCAGGTTGCGGTGATCTGTCCATATAACGAAAGGGTGTTCCGCGCCCTCCAGCCAGTGCCTCCACTCTTCCAGGGCGACCTTTACAGCCAGCAATTCTCGGTCTCCAACGCTGTAGTTGCGCTCGGCCTTTGAGAGTTTCCGAGACAAGAAGGCGCAGGGGTGCACTTTTCCATCCTCCTGGCTCCTTTGGGATAGCACAGCTCCGACGCCCAGATTTGAGGCATCTACCTCGACAATGAACTGGCGGGTAGGATCGGGCACTCTGAGTATTGGAGCCTCTGTGAAACGTTTCTTGAGTTTGTTGAAAGCGTTGCTGTGGTGAGGTCAAGGCATGGAGTGGAGCCGCGATGGAGCTGAAGTTGCGGTTGAAGCGTCTGTAAAAGTTGGCGAATCCCAGGAATTGTTGCACCTTCTTCCTGGATTCAGGTGTGGGCCAGTCCCTGACTGCGCTGACCTTCTCCGACTCCATCTCGACCTTGCCCGGGGATACAACGAATCCCAGAAATGAGATGGTATCGGTGTGAAAAAGGCTCTTCTCAGCCTTTACATAGAGTTGGTGGTCAAGCAGGCGTTTCAAGACTTGGGCGACATGGTGCTGGTGGGTTTTCAAGTCCGGTGAGTAGATCAATATGTCGTCCAAATAAACATATACGAACTGGTCGATGAAGTCCCTGAGCACGTCGTTAATCATGGCCTGGAAAACCGCTGGCGCATTCGTGAGTCCAAAAGGCATGACTAAGTATTCGTAGTGGCCTCGGGGAGTATTGAAACCGGTCTTCCACTCATCCCCTGCACGAATACGGACAAGATGATAGGCGTTTCGAAGATCCAATTTGGTGAACACCTTGGCTTGCTGGAGCTGGTCAAATACTGAGGACATCAGAGGCAGAGGATAACGGTTCTTGACTGAGATTTCATTCAGGGGGCTGTAGTCAATACAAGGGCGTAATGAGCCATCCTTCTTGCCCACAAAGAAAAAACCAGCTCCAGCTGGAGATGACGATGGCCGGATAAGTCCGGCTTTCAAAGAAGTGTCGATGTACTCGTTTAAGGCCTTGCGTTCGGGGCCCGAAACTGAGTACAATCTCCCTTTGGGAATGGTAGACCCAGGAATCAATTGCACAGTCATAGGATCGATGTGGGGGAAGCGCCATGGCCTTGGTCTTGCTGAACACCTCCCTGAGAGGATGGTAGCAGGTGGGAACGGTGTTCAGGTCCGGGTAATCCTGGTCATTCACGAGGGTCACCTGGCGGATGGCAGCGGGAGGTGCCTCTGCCGCTGGCCGCTCCAACCCATGGTGTTCACAGTCTTTTCCCCAGTCCAGGACTTGCCCCGATCGCCAGTCGATGCGGGGGTTGTGCAACTGCAACCAGGGGTGTCCCAGGACCAGTGTGTGTGATGGGGAGCGGAAGAAATGAAAACGAAGGAGTTCTCTGTGCTGCCCAATGTGGATCTCGAGTGGCTCTGTGACGTGCGTGATGAGGAATAGGTCTTTGCCATTGAGCGCCCTGGCCCTCATATGGGTAGGAAGTGGCTCCGTGCCTGCCTGCTATTTTTTCACCAGACCCCAAACCATGAGGCTCTCGTCCGCACTGGAGTCGATGAGAGCTAGTAGGTCTGTGGAAATGGCATTGCAGGAAATCGTGATGTGCGTGAGTTTTCGGTTCTTGACCTGTTTCCGAGTCTCAGAACCCACCGGAGGGCCTCGCTTGGTGGGACAAGCTACCACCAAATGTCCTTTTTCTCCACAATAGTAGCACCGCCCCTCTTGACGACGTCGCTGGCGTTCATGGTGAGTCAGTCGGGCGCGGTCAAGCTGCATCGGCTCCTCGCCAATCTCGCTGGGCCTCCCCGCGGTGGACGACTGGGGAGGTGCCCCTTGTGGTGACTCCCTTGCTGCGGGGTGCCGAAAGAATTCGGAGCCGGTCCTTCGATGGTGACCGCTGGCATGCATGAGATCTCGCCGTCGGTGATCGGTGCGGATGGCCAGCGAGATCAATGAGTCCAAGTCACGAGGTAAGTCCACGGGCAGTAGTAGTTCTTGCATAGCGGCGGAGAGCCCCTTCAAAAAATGGTCAAAGAGGGCTGTCTCATTCCCGCCACTCTTGGCCGCTAGAGTTCGGAATCGGATCGCATAGTCATTAACCGATTCTCGGCCTTGTCTGAGGTTGCTTAGCTCTCGAGTCTTTTCCCGATCCATGTTGGTGGGATCGAACACAAGACGAAGTGCCCTGCTAAACCCGGCTGTAGTTGAGCAAGTCGGGGAGTGCCGTGCCCATTCCGCGGTGGCCCAGTCTCTGGCTCGTCCCGTCAGGTGGGAAATCATGAAGGCCACGCGGGAACGGTCTGTGGGGAAAGCCTGTGGTGAGAGTTCAAAGTGTAAGTCGCATTCGGTCAGGAATGCCTGACATTGTCCTTGGTCTCCCGCGTATCGCTCCGGGGAAGCCAGTCTCAATCCAGCCCCGGCCAAGGCTGGAGTCGGGATCGGTGGTTCTGCGGTCTCTGGTTTCGTGACGGTCGGCGTGGAGTGTTGCAGGTGGCTCACCAGCTCCTGCACTTGTCCAGCAAGTTCCCCCATCCGGGTGGCCATGGCTTGCTGGACCTTCTCCTGGTGCGACATGCGAGTCTCTTGGGTCTGCAGCCAGATCTCCAACTTCTCCGCTGGGTCCATGCTGGCCGAAGTGTACTGATACGAAGCGAGGAGGTAGGACTCAGACGCAGAGTGACAGTTGGCCAACAAGGCTGCAGCTTTAATCAATCGAACCAAAAAACACCTCTCAAGGAGGGAAAAAAGGCAGAACAAAAAGAGCTCCAAACTGGAGATAAAACAAGGGCACTCAAAAACAGGGACAACTAAAGGCGCTCTGCTAGGGAGGAAAACAAGGGGCAAACTAAGGGCGCAAGACAAGGCAAGGCAAGGCAAGGCAAGGCAAGGCAAGGCAAGACATAGAACAAGGACTGTGGAACAAGGACTGTGAGGACGCTTCCATGCACTGAGATGTGACACTTCGGCACTGAGGGAATGATTCAGGTGGCTTTTATGTCCGGGTTGATTGGGAACAGGTGGTGGTGATCATGGGCGTGGACCGGTAATCAGTGAGCTGCAGGAAGGGTAAGTGACCTGGGGTGAGATGAGAGTTAGTATTTTCAAAATAAAACAGGAACCTGACTGTGAAAAATAAAAGCATGACCCGCCACTCTGGTGGCGGCGTGACAGATAGGCTTTTATCATATCTTTGTTTTTTTCCAATTCTTTATTTTATTTGTCTTCCAAGTGTAAATAAATAATAGCCTACTCTAAAAATACTGTTATGAAAACCAAAGACAAAAACAATTCACAGACTTGAAAGTTCAACTTTACTTGTGTAAATAACACTTTAAAAGGACACAATTCCACAGTTAAAAAAAAGATGGACATCTACTGAAACTTACTTGAACTTGTGAAATGCCGGGCTCATACATGATCTCAAGTAATGAAGCTTTGTAAACAGTTTTTCTAAAAATTCCATGTGCGCAGGTTTGACCAGCAGAGTGTGTCAAATGCCTCAAAGCAGTGCTTCGTTTTAGCGCAGCCAGGCGAAATTGTCTCGAAAGTGGTTCATTGTTTCGGAAAGCCTCGGTTTATCCATACGTATATAACACGCTTCCAAAGTCATTGCGTCTGATACCACTTTACAGTCATGGTCTCATGAAATACAATTCCAATTTCCAAACATATTCAAAATACTGTTACAGCGAGGAACATATCAAAGTAAAATGCAGGGTTTATAATTGTGAAGCAGTAAGTCATTGTGCATTTTAGACATAGTTTCAATTGAAATTGACACGACTCGACCGAGTCGATCAAAAACAGATCCCAGAAAGGCAGGCTCAGAGAAGGAAAACAATGTCGATTTATTCTTGGAGTAAACCGAGGAAGCAAATCTTGCTCGCAGGCAAGATAACGAGGATCACAAAAAACACTTGAACGCAAGGAACCCGAAGGTAACAGAAAACACTTGCAAAAGGCAAGGAGCACGAATGTAACAAAAAACACTTGCAAAAGGCAAGGAGCACGAAGGTAACACATAACACTTGCAAAAGGCAAGGAACGCGAATGTAACAAAAAACACTTGCAAAAGGCAAGGACACAATAGGAAACACAAAACACTTGCACCCGGCAAGGACTACACGAAATAGAATGCGGAAACAATCAGAGACGGAGTAAACAACAGAAAGCGACGCGGATACACACACGTGAATACAAAACTAACCGAGGATCAAAACAGAGACTATGAATTTACCAGACAGGAGAACGCGGAGAACACTTGGACACAATGGTGAGCAAATAATAATCCGACAGCTGGCAGTTGCTGCTCGGAGTCCTTTTATAGTCTTGATTACAAACGCGTTGCAGGTGCGGCGCTGTGGAACGCCCCCCTCGTTACAGGCACTGAAAGAGACAAGCACAACAGGGCTGAGAATCGAACCATGACAGTACCCCCCCCCCCCCCCCCCCCCCCCTTAAAGGACGCCCCTTGGCAGACCACCTGGCTTATCTGGGTGAACAGCATAGAAGGTGTCTAACAAAGACGGGTCCAGGATCCAGGAGCGGGAGACCCACTGCCGCTCTTCAGGTCCGTAGCCCTCCCAATCGACCAGGTACTGGAAGCCCCGGCCCCTGCGCCTCGAGTCCAAGATTTCTTTGACCGCGTAGACCGGATCCCCATCGACCACACGGGGAGGAGGCGGAGCTGGTGCAAGTGGGTTCAGCGGGCTGGGAGTCTCTGGCTTGAGTAGGGAAACATGGAACACTGGATGCACCTTGAGTGAGGGTGGAAGACGGAGTTTCACAGTCACAGGATTGATGACGGTAAGTATCTCGAATGGTCCGATGTAGCGCGGACCCAGTTTCTTTGAGCACCCTGCCAGGCGCATGTCCCGGGATGAGAGCCAGACCTTGTCCCCTGGCCGGTAAGGGGGTTCCGGTCGCCGCCGCCGATCCGCAATCTCCTTGTTACGGGCAGCTGAGCGGGATAGCGCCGCTCGGGTCTCCCGCCATACCTTGTGAGCTCTCCGTAGGTGATGCTGCACCGTGGGTAGTTCGATGGGACCTTCTTGAGACAGAAACAGGGGCGGCTGATAGCCGTATGCTGCCATAAAGGGTGAGTGTCCTGTCGCCAATGACGGCAAAGTGTTCGTGGCGTACTCGATCCAGGAGAGGTGCAAGGACCAGGACTCAGGATTGTGCAGGCAAACACAACGGAGGGCAGCTTCGAGGTCCTGGTTGGCCCTCTCAGTCTGGCCGTTGGTCTGGGGATGATACCCAGACGACAAACTGGCTGTGGCGCCCAACAGCTTGCAGAACTTCCTCCAGACCTAGGAGATGAATTGTGGTCCACGGTCGGACACCAAGTCCACCGGGATGCCGTGGAGCCTGAATACATGACGGACGAGGAGTTGTGCAGTCTCCCAGGATGACGGCAGTTTGGAGAGGGCAACAAAGTGAGACAGCTTTGAAAACCGGTCGACCACGGTCATAATCACCGTGTTTCCCCTGGATCGAGGAAGGCCGGTGATGAAGTCCAGTGCGATGTGCGACCATGGCCGCGACAGGATGGGTAGCGGCCTTAACAATCCCATCGGCGGCTGGTGGGACGATTTCCCGCACGCACAAGCGGTACATGCCTTGATGAACTCAGTAACGTCTTTCTTCATGTCGGGCCACCAGAATCGCTGGCCGATCAGGGCAAGAGTCCGGTTAATTCCTGGATGAGGCAACTCGTGAGGTGTGACCCCACCGTAGGACCTCAGCCCGCATAGGGTCAGGGACGAACAGTTTCTCGGCCGGGCACCCCTCCGGAACAGCGATCCCCTCCTGTGCTTCCGTGACTTTCTTCTCGACCTCCCATCGAACTGCACCCACGAAGCAATGTGCGGGTAGGACCGGTTCAGTTCCGGCCTCAGGCGTGGCGGCATCGTGTATCCGGGACAAAGCATCTGGCTTCTGGTTCCGGGATCCCTGGCGGTAGTCCACGACAAAGTTGAACCGTGTGAACAGCAATGCCCAGCGTGCCTGTCGCGAGTTGAGTCTCTTGGCTGACCGAAGGTATGCCAGGTTTTTGTGGTCCGTCAAAACCTTAAAGGGTTCCTTGGCGCCCTCCAGCCAATGGCGCCATTCTTGCAAAGCCAAGACAATCGCCAACAGTTCCCGATTCCCGACGTCGTAGTTGGCCTCTGCGGGACTCAGTCGCCGGGAGAAGAAGGCGCAGGGATGGAGCTTCCCGTCTTCTGGCGACCGCTGGGACAGGACCGCCCCCACTCCTGAATCCGACGCGTCAACCTCGACCACAAAGGACAAATCCGTATTAGCATAGATAAGCACTGGCGGGTCTACAAACTGCTGCTTTAATTCCAAAAATGCATTTTCGGCGCCAGGTGACCACCTAAAAGGTGGTTTGCTTGACGTCAGTTTAGTTAGGGGGGCTGCCCGTAAGCTATAACCCTTAATAAAGCGACAATAGAAATTAGCGAATCCCAGAAATCGTTGTAGCTGCTTACGAGTTTTGGGAGTCGGCCAATCGACCACGGCCTGAGTCTTGACCGGATCTGCCCGCAGTTGCCCTCCCTCAATGATGAAACCCAGGAATTGCACCGACTTAGCGTGGAACTCACACTTCTCTGCCTTAACATAAAGTCGATTTTCTAAGAGGCGCTGGAGGACCAAGCAGACATGTTGTCTATGCTCATGCAGGTCGCGTGAGAAAATCAGGATATCGTCTAGGTAAACAAAACAAAAAATGTTCAGCATGTCCCGTAGGATATCATTAATCAAACATTGGAACACTGCTGGGGCGTTAGTCAGACCAAAGGGCATTACACAATATTCAAAATGTCCGAGTGGAGTCTTAAATGCCGTCTTCCACTCGTCCCCTTCCCGTATTCTCACCAGATGATATGCGCTTCGCAGGTCTAGTTTGGTAAAAATTCGGGCCGACTGCAACGGGGCGAATGCAGAGTCTAAGAGGGGAAGGGGATATTTATTCTTGACCGTAATTTCATTCAGACCGCGATAGTCGACGCACGGACGGAGTGTCTTATCCTTCTTCTCGATGAAGAAAAATCCTGCCCCTACGGGGGACTTTGACGGGCGTATCTGACCAGTAGCTAGCGACTCGGTAATATACTCCCGTAAGGCGTCCTGTTCCGGCTGGGACACCTGATATAGGCGAGAACCAGGCAATGGAGCATCAGGAATCAGCTCAATCGCACAATCATACGGCCGATGGGGCGGCAATGCTCGCGCACGATCTTTGCTTAAAACCTTACTTAGATCATGGTATTCCTCGGGGACGTGGTCAAGGCATACCCGTTCGGGAGTTAAGCTAGCTGGCACCGATGTTGCCCCTCCTGCCGACTTCAGACAGTGGGCATGGCAGAAGGGACTCCAGTTCTCTAAAGCCGGCTTCTCCCAATCGATATCAGGATTATGCGTTTTTAGCCAGGGAAGGCCCTATACTAGGGGCGCTGAACGGGACGGCATAATAAAAAACCTCCTTCTCTCCACGTGATTTCCCGAGAGTCTCAAGATGAGAGGACCGGTTGACAGTCGTACCTCCGCCAGCAAGCGCCCGTTGAGGTCGAAAACATTCTTGACCTTCTCCAAGGTCTCTACCGGGCTTCCTAACGCTTCTACAACACCCGGGTCTATGAAACAATCATCTGCCCCTGAATCGATTAGCGCACTTACCCTAAGACACAACCCGTATCCAGACAGCTCACCCGACAATTCTAGCCGTTTATCACTGAGAGTAGACCCCGCCGACGGGCTTGGTTCGGTTCCCCCCGGTTCATGCTTACCCTGATTCGCATCCACTCGGACTCTAGGGACTCATCAGCACGGCCCCCCAGTCGAGTGGTCGGTGGTCCAGCGTGAAGGTCGCGCTGGGCACGAAGCCACTCGATGCCCGGGTTGACCGCAGTAGAGGCAGGCTCCAGCGAGCCACCGGCGACGACGCTCCTCAGGGTGCAGGCGTCCACCACCCATTTGCATGGGCTCCCTCCCGTTGTCCGGAGGTCCTGGAAGGGTGCGCGCTTCAGTGACGTCGTTGAGAGTGAGACTGTACATGTCGTTGGTGACGGCCGCTCCCCGCCGCTCAACAGCACGCTCCCGGCAACGTTCCCGTACCCGGTTATCCAAACGGATCGTAAGTTCAATAAGTCCCTCTAGAGAGCTCGTGTCGTCGCGGACTGCCAGTTCATCCTTGAGTTGCGTATTCAGTCCCCGACGAAAGATACTCCGCAACGCACAGTCCCCAAACCCGCTCTCGGCGGCCAAAATACGAAATTCGATCGAAAAATCAGCGACCGATCTCTCCCCCTGTACTAAATCTAGCAACCGACCCCCGGCCTCTCTCCCCCTAACCGGATGATCGAACACGCGTTGAAACTCACCAACAAAATTGGGGAAAGAGGACCGAAGGTCTGGTCGCGCGTTGCTCACCACCATCGCCCAGGTACCGGCTTGACCAGACAGGAGGCTCATAATGAACGCTACTTTGGACTGATCACGGGCGTAAGTAAAAGGTTGCTGGTCGAAAATGAGCGAACACTGATGCAAAAACTGACCGCAACCTCCAGGCTGTCCATCGTAGCGTGACGGGTGGGGCAAAACTGGTTCTCTATGTGTAACCGGGAGCGCCGAAATGGCAGTGTCCGAACGCGGAAGCTCCGGGCGGGAACTGAGCTGCTCGAGCCTCCCGAACATCTCCTCACAACGATGAGCAAGCCGGCCTACCACCTCTTGAAGACCGGCCAAGGTGGTCTCGGTTTGCCCGACCCGTTGCCCCTGACTGGCCAATGCCCTTCTCACCTTTTAAGAGTCTGCGGGATCCATGGTCGGATTATTCTGACACGACTCGACCGACTCGATAAAAAACAGATCCCAGAAAGGCAGGCTCAGAGAAGGAAAACAATGTCGATTTATTCTTGGAGTAAACCGAGGAAGCAAATCTTGCTCGCAGGCAAGATA
Source organism: Festucalex cinctus (assembly GCF_051991245.1). Taxonomy (NCBI): domain Eukaryota; kingdom Metazoa; phylum Chordata; class Actinopteri; order Syngnathiformes; family Syngnathidae; genus Festucalex; species Festucalex cinctus. Next base: position 19,350,803 of record NC_135429.1, on the reverse strand, counting down.
ACGAGGATCACAAAAAACACTTGCACACAGCAAGGAACCCGAAGGTAACAGAAAACACTTGCAAAAGGCAAGGAGCACGAATGTAACAAAAAACACTTGCAAAAGGCAAGGAGCACGAAGGTAACACATAACACTTGCAAACGGCAAGGAACGCGACTGTAACACAAAACACTTGCAAAAGGCAAGGAACGCGAATGTAACAAAAAACACTTGCAAAAGGCAAGGACAGAATAGGAAACACAAAACACTTGCACCCGGCAAGGACTACACGAAATAGAATGCGGAAACAATCAGAGACGGAATAAACAACAGAAAGCGACGCGGATACACACACGTGAATACAAAACTAACCGAGGATCAAAACAGAGACTATGAATTTACCAGACAGGAGAACGCGGAGAACACTTGGACACAATGGTGAGCAAATAATAATCCGACAGCTGGCAGTTGCTGCTCGGAGTCCTTTTATAGTCTTGATTACAAACGCGTTGCAGGTGCGGCGCTGGGGAATGCCCCCCTCGTTACAGGCACTGAAAGAGACAAGCACAACAGGGCTGAGAACCGAACCATGACAGAAATGCAGGGTGTCAAATGGAGATCACTGATTGGCTATTTAGCTATAATATGCAAAGAGCTCCGCTGGGAGCTGGCGTCCCGTCGACAGTTTGGTAACCGTATCCATCCATCCATCCATCCATTTTCTTGACCGCTTATTCCTCACAAGGGTCGCGGGGGTTGCTGGTGCCTATCCCAGCTGGCTCTGGGCAGTAGGCGGGGGACGTCCTGGACTGGTTGCCAGCCAATCGCAGGGCACACAGAGAAGAACAACCATACACACTCACACACACACCTAGGGACAATTCGGGGCGCCCAATTAACCTGCCATGCATGTCTTTGCAATGTGGGAGAAGACCGGAGTACCCGGAGAAGACCCACGCGGGCACGGGGAGAACATGCAAACTCCACCCAGGAAGGCCGGAGCCTGGACTTGAACCCGAGTCCTCAGAACTGGGAGGCGGACGTGCTAACGGTAACTGTATCCATAAAATAAAAAATAAATAGAACACTGGTAATGTGGAGAAGGAGTGAAGACACAAACCAACTGCTTTTCATCCCAAATTTCCTCTCTTTATTAAAACAAATAAAACACTTAAACATATATAATTCACAAAGTGCTTTAAACAAAACATATTCACCAGTTGCAACCTTTGCATATTGACACATTCTCTACATAGCATAACCTAATATGAAAAATAATCATGCTGGGAGCTTTAAGCGCACTTTAACAATGCTACTAATGGTGTTCAATGACGTCAGCTACGAGCAGTTGAGCCTCACGCACAGAGGCTGTTCAAGATGGCGGCTCGTGAGGACGGTTTGTGAGGAGCTCCGAAACTATAAGTTGTACCACGACAACAGGCAAGTGCATCTACAACCCATAGTGAGGCAGAAAGACTTTCGGAGGATGGCCTGGTGTGACCGGTGGAAAAGGGATCCCATAAATGCAGACCAAAATAAGGAAAATACAATATTTATTATAGGGGACGGAAATGACTGTAACAAATGCCAGGAGAAAGTAACCAACAGAAATTACTTACAAAGGCAAGGGGCAAAAACTCATAAAAAACAAAAACAAACTACGAACAGAGCGCCAAAAATGAAACTTGAAACTAAGTAAATAATTGAGAAAATAAAGCGCCATGATAAATACAACATGTAAGATCACTGACTTGGTGCAGGAAATACAGAGAACACATGAAAGTGTGCAAGAGAATAATCAAACAACTGAGGCTTTTCACTTAAGTCCTTTTAAAGTCTCCTGATTGTGACATGCCACAGGTGTGGCACTGGCGGGAACGCCCCTTCACTTACTCACTGAGTCAAGTCATCTTTATTTATATAGCGGTTTCAAACAGCCTTAGCAATCACAAAGTGCTTAAAAAAACAAACAAAACAACAACAACAAAAAAACAAATCTGAGAGCAGGACCATAACACTTGTCAAGAAGGGGAGCAAAGAAAGCCACTTCGCTCCAGAAATAAACACCAAGAGTGGACTGATATTTTAACAAAAGGCACATGGATTGGACTGCTGAGAAAAGGGTTAAAGATGTTTTCTCTGATGAATTCCCTTTCCAACTGTTTGGAGGCCGTAAAAATGCTTGTCTGGAGAAGAAAAGGTGAGCGCAACCATCAGTCCTGTGTCATGCCAACAGTAAACCATCATGTGACCATTCATTTGCGGGGTTGCTTCTCAGCCAAGGGATTGGGCTCACTCACAATTTTGTCAAAGAACACATGCAACCATTACTAAAGCGCTAATAACAGAACATCCTCCGGCAGCTACTACTGTGTGACAGCAGCAAGGATATTTTATTTAGTAAAGCAAAAAGATGTTCAATAATGAATTTAAAAAACCAACAAAACAAAAATACTTAAAAAAACAAAACTGGAATCACATTTTACTATAACAAAATTAACAATGTCATTAAAATATCATTTGTTTTTGTCTGTGGTAATAAATTTAATATATGAGCATTTAGGGTTGATGTTATATGTTATGTATCTATTTATTTATTTATTTATTTATTTTAATTGACGTTGTAAATAATAAAACAATAGCCACTCTTATCAACAATGTTAACGACTGAACCAATTTGTTGATTTAAACGTAATTTATACAATTGCTCCGAGGACGGAAGTGACACCCTCGAGCAGCACCGGCCCGCCCCCGGCTCCAATTACTTCACTTCACGAGGCTTCACAAGGCTACCTACTGAACGCAGTTGTCGAACTTGGTGTGCAGCTGTGTAAAGTCTGCAAACGAGGTAGGATTTGAAGCTTAGTTGACAATTTTCCTCCAGAAACTCGTCTGGTAAACTTTTTTTTTTTTTTTTTTTTTTTAATGTGGGCGCTCGTGTACACTGCTCCGTCTTGCAATTTTGCGGAAATGAATTCTAATTCAAGTTCAGTGAACGTGCGAGCAGGGTTTACGTTAGCATACCTAACAGTCTATTTATTATGATGAATGCAGCTAATTATTTAGAATTGCTACGCTTTTGTTAGTGACGGTTAGCATAGCAGAGCTAGCCGTCTGTTGAGTAAGATAAATGCTAATTGAAATTGTGAACAGAAAGACGCAAGGTTGGTTTGATAGATGAATGTGTAGATATACAGAGAAAAGTACTGTGTATATCGTGTATTGCCGAATAATTAAGTTAATTACTCTGATGACGAGGAGGCCGACCATCCTAACTTAGTATGTGTCATTATGTCATTAATTTAATGTACAGTTACATGTGTTTGTTATAAATAATGGCTTAGTATTACCAGTACAGTATAAATGAAGTAATCACTTATAATTTGGTAAATTGCAGGATTTGTGTTTACTTAAATTTATTTTTTATTTTTTCGATTTAAATAGTTCAGTAAAGTCTGTTAGTGTTCATTACACTTCATGTATGCAACTGCAAGCAGAGCTGTGTTATCTACTGTTTTATTTTCTTTGGCACATTTACTTCACAGGCTATCATGGTACACAGAAAGTCAACTTCAAAGTATCTGCACCAAGTTAACTAGCAAACTGATATTCATTGAAAGTCATTTTTTCCCTATAGCTTGAGATCATTCTCTTCAGTGAGGTATGTCAGTCATGAGGCCACAGAGGGCAAAAGTTAAACCCAAAGAGGAGGCAGCGTACTTTTCGTCCTTGGGTAAAGACAAGGATGGCTTCACCATAAAATATATTGATTCATTCAAAGGTGAGTATTGGTAAAAGATTCTTTAGTATGGGCCTAGTTTTAATTAAATATTTCTGATGTGAAGGGAGACTTTCTTGTTGAATACCGAGGAGATATTATAAGCAAACAGGAACGTGAAAACAGGCTGAGAGTGTATCACGATGCCCTGAAGGTGTTCATGTTTGAATTTCGCTACAATGGAAAAACACTATGGTATGTTTATATGGTGTGTTGTCATACTTAATTTACTTTTTTTTTTGTTTTCTTTTTTTTCAGTTGCCCTGAAAAAATATAACCACCTGCTACTTTGTATAGTGATTGTATTGTACTATGTATGTTGTAAAACATAAGTTGAGTTTAGATGACAATTTGGGGAAGAAAAAGCAAACTCATTGACTCAAAACTGTGACTTACTCAACTCGACTTATAAAGCACTTTAAAACAACCATCTCTGTACATACAATAAAAATCAGTCATGCAGTAAAGACGGGTAGAACAAAATAACACAAAACTAGTGAGTAAATTAATATCTTAGACATATTAGATGTCAATGTATTTTCTGTCAGTGTTAAATACTCAAATTAAGTTAAATCCATATCATTACCAGACCTTATCATTAGTGTGCAGTTTTCAATAATAAATTACAGTGACTTAAATGTTCAGAAGCTTTGGATGCTTATTTCTCTTTGTGGTGGATGAGTAAAATTTAAGTCAACTTACATTTGTGTTTGAAAGTTTGAATACCCTTAAAGGTATGTAAACTTAGTAGCACGCTATATGATGACAGGCTTAATGCCCAATGCCCATTAAATTTTACAAAAAAATCAACACAAAATATCCAATATGACTGTTTAGGATATAAGAACACAACTTTTAGTGTAATATGAGGCAGGATACACTTATTGTATACATGGTCCATGTATAAAACAACAAGGTATTAATTGGTTAAAGTTGTGTTCCTATAGTCTAAATGGCCATATTTGACATTTTGAGTTTATTTTAATTTTGAGTTAATCATTGTAAGTACAGTTAATTAGTTAAAAAATTATTTCTCTGAATTTAAGCATAATGCTCAGGTCAAACTGCACAGTATTGCAGTGGCTTAAATATTAATTTTGGGAATAAAATGTCTTGTTTTTGATGAACTCAGACCTACTATGCTACGGTACGTAAATCAAATTTAGCTTCACTCAGTTACATGTGTATATATAATATATTTATATATTTATTTTTTTATTTTTACATTTCAGTGTTGATGCAGCCAGAGACGATAATTCCCTTGGGAGACTCGTCAATGATGACCATATCAGCCCTAACAGCAAAATGCAGCGGATCACTGTAGACAGACAGCCTCATCTCTGTTTGTTTGCAACAAAGGACATTGAGCCAGGGGAGGAAACAACCTACAACTACGGAGATTTTGATTTTCCATGGAGGCTAAAGGTACAGACAATTTCATTTTCACAAAGATTTAATGGCTTTCTGTTTGAATTTAGGTTAATTTTCCAGTATTGTCACAATGAATAGGCGCACCTTTGGTGAAATACTGAAAAGACCCATTATACAATCATGTATGTTTTTACATTATTATGCCCCAGCAACATTTAAAAAAAAAAAAACAGGAACACAGTCGACCATAACTTTAAATTTTAGAAGCGGAATATATAAACAGCATCACACTAATTGAATTGCAAAGTAAAATGTAGAATTTCTCCTCCCGTTTCACCGCATTACTTATTTAAGAACTTGCAGAAGATGTCTATCAGAGTTTTTATTCACATTTTTATTAAGTTTTGACACAACATAAAGAATTAATTCTGACTATACCATGAAACTTTGCACCACTGAGCCAATAGGAACACCCGACGATAAAATTACTGGCAATCTCTATTTTTGTTTTTTATTTTTATTTATTTTTTGGTCACGGTTATGTACAAAAACACAATTCTTTTCTCAATATGATATTTTTTTCTTTTTATTTCATTTTTTTACAATATCGTGACTTTTGTGTGTGTGTGTGTGTGTGTGTGTTATCGTGAGTATATCACCAACCTCAAATATCATGTTTTCATATTGTGATATCGTATCAAGACATTTGTATATTGTCATGCATGTAACGTACTAGAATTATTGGTCGCACATTCATGATTACAGGAAATTACATTATAACAGTCGTGTCTTAGTAAGAATTTAATTGTTTCTATTCATCTGAACCAGGTTTCAACCGAAGCACAACCTCATGACGAAACGGCTGTCACAGACTGTGCCAAAGTTGACCAGGTGACTAGATTTCTTTTAGAATGTTGTTTAAATCAGTTTTCAGAAGCAAGATGTTGGTAGTGGAGGGTGGAGAGTTGAGGGCTCCACAATATATGGGAGGAAAAAAAAACAAAAACGCGTCACATAAATGGATCATGCATGGTATGTGTATTTGAAAGACGGGCAACAAATGAATATTGGACTCTATACTTTAGTCTAGGGCTGCGACATATGGCCATAAACTAAAATGGTCTTGAAAACACATCCAGCATTCTGCCACCACTTGTGCAAAATTACAACTCACAAGAACATCTGCAACAGAAATTAAGAAGAACAGCTTTTAATAATTCAAAAGACATAATTCGATTTCACGATTTAGCAAATTTTCAACAATTCGATTTTCAAAATGATGATTAATCGAATTAATTCTATTTATTTCCCAGCTCTACTTTAGTCTGACTTTGACCAATCAGAGACAGCCTTGATTGTGCATTGCCGTACAAGAGAACAGTGTCAAGAGGCATTACTAAAAATAAATAACTTAATTGCATAAAACTAGATCACAATGAGCCTGCCTATTTTTGAGCATGAAAGTGTATTTCTTTTATTAAATAATAAAGATGTCATTTTTTTTTGTAGGTCTATGTTCTATTTCAAAATAATTCTCACAATATTCAACACCCATGTTGCATGGTTTGCCAATACTGTGCAGCTCTTGCAGATACACAGTCCTCACAATGTAATAGTAGTGAATAACTGACACTCTGAAGACAGTGTATTCATACACTGTCAGGGTAAATAAGTTTTCGGGGCTTGAAGTCACACATACAGTCCTCACAGTTCAATACTCGGGTCAGGTATGGACTCTGAGGACTGTGTGTATTTTCTGTTCATTGTGTATAAGATTTTTCACACTCTGTGCCATGAAACTACATTTTCACATCAATGCTGTCAATTATATCCCTTGTACCAAACTATTTATTAGGTCTTGATTAATCAGAAACTAACGGTAAACAGAAGTTGAACTAGTCAACGCATCCACTTTACCACACTGCAATGATTATTGCATGTGGTTCATTAATCAGCATTCAAATGATTTGGAAAAATTAGACCTCACTAATTTACACAAACCTCTCGTGCTGACTGATTTTTATTTTCTGTAATTATTTATTTTTTTTGTCACAAAAATTGTTTGCATTCACAATACTTTTACCAAATCATTCTCCTATGTACTGTAACTAACAGATGCGGTCTTATGTATTACTAAGAATTGAATGTTATTTGTATTTTTCCGTTCATGTGCACCAGATTTCAACAGAAGAACAACCTGATGAAGCAGGTGTCACAGACTTCACGAAAGCTGACCAGGTGACTAGATTTCTTTTTGAATGTTGATGTCGAACTTATTTTTTCAGAAGCAAGACGTTTGTAGTGGAGGGTGCAGATATTAGGGCTGCACAATCCATGGATAAAATCTTGTCGCACGAATGGCTCATGCAATATGTGTATTGCAAAGACATGCAACAAATGAATATTGGACTGTATACGTCAGTCTGGCGATGAGTGATTTGGCCAAAAATAAAATCACTTTTTTTTCACCACTTCTACATTCAGGACAATTACAATTTTAACCAATTTTTAATTTAATAAACCCAACAACTTTTACTTTGACCAATCAGAGACAACCTTAATTGTGCATTGCTGTAAAAGAGAACAGTATCGAGAAGCATCACTAACAATAAATAACTTAATTGGATAAGACTAGAGCACAAAGAGCCTGCTTATTTTTCCACATAAAAAAAAGTGTATTTCTTGAATTGGATTACAAAGACATTTTAGGTTCATGTTCTATATCGAAATAATCTCTCTCATAATATTCAACACCCATGTCGCATGTTGTTCCAATACTGCGCAGACCTCGCATATACACAGTCCTCACAATGTAGTAGTTGTGAATAACTTGACACTTTGAGGACAGTGAATACACTGTCAGGGATAAATATGTTTTCGGGGCTTGAAGTTACACATGCAGTCCTCACAGTTCATACTCTGGTCAGGTATGAACTCTTCAATGTTTAATTGTGGAGAAGATTTTTACACAGTGACGTTATACTACATAATCATATCAATATTGTCAATTATATCCCCTGTAAAAAACTGTTTATTAGGTCTTGATTAATTAGAGACTAACTGTAAGCAGAAGTTGAACTAGTCAATGCATGCACTTTACCACTCTGCAATGATTATTGACTATTGCATGTGGGTTGATTAATTGGCAATCACATGATTTGGAAAAATTAGACCTCACCAATTAACACAAACCTCTCGTGCTGACTTTTTTTTTTTTTGCATTCACAATACTTTAACCTATTCATTTTCCTCTATGTAATGTAACTGTAAATGCACAGGTACAGTCTTGTTACTAGGAATTTAATTTTAATATTTCATAAATTTTTATTTCATCTGCACCAGGTTTCAACTGAAGCACAACATGGTGAAGGAACAGTTGTGTCAGTCTGCAATCAGTTTTCGGAAGCAAGGCATTGGGAGTGAAGAGTGTAGAATAGATGCAAGGGCTGCACTATATAACTAACAAATATAATCACAATCAATAATGGTCTATTGCAAAGACGTTTAAAATACAGTATCCAACAATAAGATTGTATGGGCTAACATTCCAAGAAGTTGTGGAACTTGAAGTTCAAAAATATTACAAATTGAAGATTTGTTGGCAGTTTGGCGATTTAGATTATGCACTGCAGTGCACCAACCCCACCACCACCCCACCCCCTAATTAATTTATGGTGGATTTTAGAGGTGAACAAACTATCATTTTTATTTTTTTTTATTTTTATTTTTTTTTTAACAGAAGTGTAAACATCAGGTGGTTTATTCACATGTATCAAGCTTGGATAAATGTGCTGTATGTTTTGGACCTCTCGCTGCACTAAGATGGACTGGTATGCAATGTAATGGTGGGTATTTTATCTTGTGTGGTATATGTATCGGTAATGAATCTTTGTTTCACTCAACCATAATTTATAGTGCAGGCATTTTTCACTGAATGAATATAATTTAGTCAAGATGATAAATTATGACCCATTATATGTTTATACCTCTCTTTGGTTACAAGCAGCTAAATGTTGAACAATTGTCTTGTCTTTCACAACAACTGTCTGATTCAATAAAATAGAAAAGTTATTATTTTTCTATGTGTGTGTTTTGTCGAGTCAAATATGTTAAAATTACGTTAAAATATCAAATTGAATGTGTAATGCCTGCGAGTCGGTATAGCCATTAAAAGAGCTTCGCAAACGTCCTCTTTAATTTGTGTTGCTTTTTCCAAACTTTTTCTTATGTAAACTTTCAGTTTTGATCTTGTGCGTGTAAAAAAAATAAAAATAATAAAATCCGTAGTCTTTACGGGGAAATCCCGGCAGCTGTGGTTACCAGGCAAATGTAAAAAAAAAAAAAGAGATACAAAAGAATAGTGTATGAAATGTAAACAACTTTACTGAACAACTTTGTTATTTTGCTGGTATTAAATGTACAATAAACAGAATCTGATACATAACAAAATAGTATAACAGCAGCATGTGCCTGGAAATGGTTCTTCATTTGCTGCTTTTATACTATTTTGTTCTGTTCAATTTACATGTAGAGTCTGTTTATTGTACATTCAATACCAGTAAAATAAACAAGCTGTTCTGTAAAGTTGTTTACATTTCCCCACTGCATTTATTACAGAATTTCCCTGGTAACCGCAGCTGCTGGTTTCCCGCTGTAAAAACTGCTTTTTTATTTGTATTTTTTTTCACTGTATATTGTTTCATGTGTAATTTATGTACATTTATTACAGCTGCTTTTGTTTTTGTTGTGTAAGTTAGGCTATATAATTAGAAATGCTGCCATGAAATTGTGCTTTCTTTGTGGCAACAATCTTCTGACTGTTCTCCACCTCTTGCCTACAGAAGTCCCACCAGAGTGCTTTGAAAGTTGAGCAGTGCACACAAATAGGATGTTCTGCTTTCGAAAATCCAGAACCCAGGACATGGACCTGGACAGAGACTGCGCAGAGGGTGCGACATTCGACTGGCCGCAGCTCTTGAGCAAAACGCCAAGAAAACTCAAGCTGGTCGTCCTTTCTGTGGCCTTGTACAAGACCTCAAAAAAAGTAGGACATGCATTAGATGTCAATGTTTGATTCCATAAAATGAACTAACCTACCTTGATGGCTAATTTGAACACATGCAATTCTGGGGAACAAGAAGAACACCATGGACTGACTTCATTTCTCCCTTGCAGGTGTGCCATGTGTTGGACTGCCTGGAGCAGGACTATCAGCGAGAGGACGACTGGTGCGGAGGTCGGACAATCTCCACCCCAAATGTGAGGCGGATTTGACCCTCAGGATCAGGAAACACTTGGAGCAGAAGAAAGTCTTCCTCAAGGTTCAAATGACACCTGGAAGATGCAAACAGTTGTACATTGTTATATGTTTTGTCATCATTTGTCATTCAGGCGTGCAGTATGGCCAGGAGAATCACAGATATCTTCTTGAAGTACATGGAAAGGGACGGTGTCAAGATGGGAATGCAGAGTCACGATGACGCACAAAAGGAAGAAGTTCGAAGTCAGTCCGGACAAAATAATTAGATGTACTTACCAAAACGAAGAGATTCATATAGCCGTAACCAAATGCTGGCATAAGAAAATTGTATAAATCAGTGTCTTTA